>NW_010197650.1:0-16540 GCF_000695765.1 Mesitornis unicolor | reverse complement strand
CCGTGCTGGTCAGGGCCCGTGCCAGAGAGAGCAAGGTATGCCCTGCATCCCCCTTAAATACATGAATTCGCAGGGTCACTGATTGGCTTGGTCCTGGTCAGAGGTGGGTCTGACAAAAGCAAAGGGGGAGCTTTTCAGGTAGCTTCTTAAAGGGCCATGTCCATAGCCCTTCCCCTGTTACCAAAGACACAACCAAAAACCTCCTCACAGAAAACCCAATACAGAAAGAAAGGGAAAGCTGATAAAATATGGAGAGTATAATTCTCTTAAAGAGTGAAATACGTGTTTCTATTGTAGTTCAGAAGTTAGTCGTAGAGAGAGATCTCACCAAGTAGAGAAATGTCTGCTTCAATATTACTTTTAAAAAATTAATAGTAACTAACTAGATAGTTCTTATTTGATCTATTTTGTGGATGTTCAGCACTATCATGTGAGAACCCTTAGTTGTTCTGGTACTTGATAAACGCAATACTGAAATGCTTCATCTAAATATTGTATAAAAACTTAAAAACTTGTTAATATTTTTAGTGGACCTTATAAGAAAATGTGCAGTATTTTGCCATCTATTTCCCTAGTTCCAGCCATGACCAAGAATTACAGAACATGAAAAGGAGAATAATCTGATCACAAGTTATACAAAATTTGCTTGAAATTAAAATATTTTACTTGATAAATATTTGAACCAGCTATTGGATTCCTCACAGTTTTGCTGGTCAAATAAGATGGAAATACTAGAACAAGATTTGAGGTAGGCTGCATTTTGATAACTGAAATGATAGTCTGGCGCATTCTGGAAGAGTATATGAGCTCTGTAACTTGACCATTAGTTCAGTTGAGGGTCTGAGATATTATATTTCAACATCACTACCACCCCTTTGATTATGGATCATTTAAAAAGGGGTTCTAATCCCAGGTGACTTCTGGTGATAAAAAATATATCAAAGAAAATGAAAAGGACTTACATTGTATCACTTGCAGCTGCAAAGGTCTGGGGGACCATATGTGAGAAATAAAAACAGTTATTCTGTGACTGAAAGCATGTTACCGGACAAACAGTGTCTTTGATCCTGATATATAAATGGGGAAAACAAAGGAGCTTCAGAATTTTGGATGTGACCTCTATCCCTTTTTTTTCTTTTAACTGAAATAATAAATTAAAAAACAGCATAATATTTGTTTCCATCCTAACCCTTGATTTGCTTTGGCTTTATTTTTGAATGTTTTACTTTGTATTTATAAATAGTGTTTATGAGCTTATTTTACAAATCTGCTCTTTTTTTCTGGTCTATATTTTTAAAACAATACGTTAAAAGTTAGTGTAGAAAACCACAGGAGAACCATAAATTATAAGTAAACTAAGCATCAAAAGTTAATTTACTATTCAAGGTTTGGTTTGAACCTGTGACACACTGAAAAAAATCTGAATCTAAACCATACACAACAGGACATACATTGATTTTTGTGTTTTCCATTTTACATAGTGGACATTGATTTGCATTCCTAATAAGGCCATTAATAACAGAGTGAAAGGAAGGGTAATAGACATCCGGTATATCTGTAATAAGTAGGAATATCAGTCATTAACTACTATGTCTATAGTCACTTAGTGACTTAGATACCTTCTTACTATACATAAACCAAGAGTATAGTGCAAAAAGGACTTTTATGAAGGTTTTCCTCGTCTCAGTAAAAATCAATATTCACTTCAGATATTACTTATTTGTCCCCAAAGAAAGATGAAAATCAAGAAACTTTAATTTAAAGAAGACTTTTTTTTATTTAGAAGGTTCTTCATTGTGAGAAAGAGGAGGTGGTTTAAACATGGTGGAAATACAGTGGTGAAGTGTGTTGCAATTTTATTGGCTTAAGTGAGCAAGACAAGCAAATGTGAATTACAAAAGGACAAAACAACAGGTCAGAACCTCTTATCTACTCAGTGTACTTTAATATAAATAGTAATAGTGGTACTAGCAGCTGGAAGGCAGGAAGAATCCATTTGAGTGATATTTGAGCTTTGGTATTCTAGGAAGTTCCAGGGAAATGGATTAGCCGATGGGAACAAAAAGGTGCGTTCTTGCATGGTTACCATCACAGCATAATTGGAACATAATTTAGCTCTAGAAAACACAGCTACTAATGATGGAAGTGTAGAGATCATCAAACCTAACACATTCAGATTAATGGAACAATCATGTGCATGTTACCAGTCTCCCTGTTGTCTGTCTGTATTTTCTCAAGACACAAAGATAAGCCTAAGAGACACTAAAATGTAGCTTAAGCTGTAAGTAGCAGTTTTCTAAGTGTAGAATAATGGAATCACATACCTACCTGTTTCACATAAATATTAAATAGATAAAATGTTACACAGATGAAATTATAAATCTCCCCTAATAAAATTATTAACTTGTATAGACTCAATAACTCTATTAATTTATCCAGGAGCTTAGACCTTCTTTAGTCCTTCTCTCTGCAGATGGATAAGGGTAAAAGGTGATGAAGAAACACTAGTCTAGAAGAACCCTTGTTCTCTTCCTAAGGATGAGGTTTATCAGTTAAAATCTTACGTCTCATTTCTTATTTACTATTTTTATCTGTGTTGGACACAGTACTGAAACTGTTTGCCTACAGTGCCACAATCTCCCATCGGTCTCTTGTATAATTTCTTTACAACTTACTCTTTGTGGTTCCTTAACTAATGCTGTCACTTCATGTTGGACACACCATTTCATCCCTCCTGAAAAACACCGACATGCTGCATTTGGAAAACAACAACTCGCTTCCATAGTGAACGGTGCTGCCTTGTACTTCCTAGCCAGCTCAGTCCCATCCTTTCCAGGCTCAAGGGTTCCCTTTCATGCGCTTTCATAAATATTTCTCATCAAAGTAATGCTGATTCTGATCAGTGCTTACTGATCCTTCATATCGCTGTGAGTAACAACTCTCACAGCTATACACGTGTACACTCTGGCGTGTTTTGCCTGTCACTGGATAGGCATTGCAAACTTCCCGTCAGTAAGTATAGAAGATCATATATTACGCTGCTTTCATAAAATTATAACCACAGAATTTAGTCTGTGCGTTATCTACCTATTGAACTAGTTACCTACCTGTTTAAATGTCTGTCAAAAACAAATCCAGACATTAGCCAATGTATATGTAACCAATAAGGGAGAAATTTTCTAGCATTCATAGACTTCCCCGGGACTCTCATCATGAGACGAACAGAAGTAGACAATAAATCCCACTTCTTGCATAAGATCTCCCTGACACTACGGGAGGTCAACTTTTGCTTAAGATCTAACCAAGTTAGTACCATTTTGCTGTTGAAGCAAAAAATATACGTGGTTTGTCAGTTGCCATGTGCCCATCTCCTGATTCTTCACGATGACAAAAAATTTTAGACAGTTTTGTCAGCTACCTGAGCTTTCTCTTCGTTTTTCCTAGGCCTTCTCACAGTTTGAACAACTTCAGAATAATTCAGTGTCAAGGACAAAGGACATTGCTTCTGAAGACGGCACATCTGCCATTTTCAGAGTATGTGTGGAGTTGTCTCCTGCCAGCTGCAGTACAAGTTCATTAATTTTTAAGGCATCAAATAGGCCACCTTAATTGATTGTTTGAATAGAAGTACCTCTTTTCCACACCTGCAAACATAAATGCAGACCTTCTTTGCCCTGTCAGATCCAATGGCCACCCTCACCTTCCCTGAATCTCTTGCCTACTTACCATCATTTCAAAAACCCTTTTAATAGGATTTATGAGACTCATAGCTTAAAGACATTTTGCAAAAAAACCTAAATGCTAGGTTCATAATGAAGCTGTCACTTGCCCCAGGGTTGGCATTTGTGCTAAACTTCCTCCCAGGTCTTAACTCTTGCAGCTTGACAAGACTAGCCCAATAACCATTGTGGACTATCCTGTGGTATTCTGTCATTTTGTGGATAGCTACTGCTGAAGCCTGAAGATGCAAAACAAGGGCAAGAGGGCTGATCTCTACTCAAGAGGAAGTAGAGAGAGCAAAGTCTCTTACCTTGTTGGAGCCAACCTCCACCTCCTGCAGACCAAGGAAGGTGAGGCATGGCTTTTTTTTCCCTGTTTTCTCATGATCATAATGATACTTCTTTGCCTTTAACCCTAGCACCCCCTACAGATGTCATGATAAAGATGTTTTCAGGCAAAAGTTGTTTTCTTTGCCTACTTTCCCTATTTCCTTCCTAATTTCCTTTTCAGGAAGCATGTTCTGTCTCTAGTCTTTTTTAGTTCTTTTCCCCTAAGATTGTTGTTTTGATTTCTGATCAATAATTCCTTTCCATGTATCTCATGTCAATTATGCACAGTGAGTAAACCCATTTTTGTGCAGGATTACTGCTGTACTTAGAGTAATGCTTATCTCTGAGTTAGCAGAGTTTGAATGACTTATTAGGTTGAATAACTAATGAAGTATACTGAAATGTGATCAGCATATGTTCAAAAAAATAATTGGCTTTTACATTTTGTTGGTACCTTCTCACCTGGCAGGAAATTGGTGAAGGATCACATATTTAGGGTGTATATGTAGACGTGAAACTTATGTTACTCACACCCTAGAAAAATTTAAATCAAATTAATTTCATCTTCACTTCCACATTTTAAAAGATGACCTATTATACTGGCATACATGCCTGGGAAAATAACTCACTCTTGAGGTAAGTGTCCAGGCATAAATCAGTTTGACATATTCAGTCTCCATGGTTAGGAATGGCATTGAAAAGAAGGTAACATAATTTTAAAGTTAAAGTATAATACGGGCCACAGCAACTGAGACAGTAATGAGTAAAAATTGCTATTCATTGTGGAAACTTGAATATAAAAGAAGCCATATCTGTGAAAAGAATCTGAGAAAAAAGATAAAATCCAGCATCAGTTTATATTTGCTCTTTGAAGTCTGATTGTGTCCATGGAAAGTGAATAAAAGAAATGGGAGTACTTCTTTCTGATGATCAGAAAAAATGCAGCTGTTGACAATTCCAGGTTTTTGCCTATTAATACACTGTGTCAAGTGTATATTTGAATATACGTAATTGGAGATCAGGGTGATTCATTTTAATCTAAACTTCATTGCCAAGCATAGTGCTTCAGTGTTGGAATGACACGCGTATTGCCGTTGAAATCAGCAGGGTAGAAAGAATCAAACCAAGGAAATGCCACTTTTCATATTCTAGGATGTTCTGCTTTATTAAAAGAGAGTCTTAGAGAAGCAGATTTATCTGAGAATGGACAGTGCTGTAGAAAAACTGGCAAAACTTTAGTTTCACACAACATTTAATGTGACCATTTAAACTGTATGATGGAGGAGTTTATATCTGATATTGAATACTTCCATAGCTCCAAAATAATGTATTTATTCCATTTTCAGGTTACCATGCTTTCATGGTAAAATCACTTTTCTTATCCTGAGTCCAATACCCTCTGACCATGTTCTTTTAGAAATTTCCCACATGGAGGGTTTAATGTGTAATACAAAACATACTGATTTGTTCCTTCAGTTTTTATACTCTTATGCTGGGCTGAGCCATGTATACGTCCCCATACTGGTCTGGCTAACTCGGGAAAACATGTTTGCATTCCTTTGGTTAACTGAGAGACAAGCAGTTACACAACCATTTGATTCTCTCAGCTGAGGTAGCTGTTTATCAGTAATAAAGACTGCCCTCTTGCTCCCTTGTTGTTGAGAGAAGTTCAGCTTCCTTTGAACCAGCTGTGGTCAGTCACCCCTATATGTTGTTATCTAAAATTGATGAGGACATTGTCCTTGCCTGTCACTTAAGAGCTGTCTTCCACTGTAGAGGCTTACTGGTTCAGCACACTCTTTCTCAAATTCCTGGTATGCTAGATAACAACCTCCTTCACCTTCATGAAAGGGATTTCCATCTTCTTTCAGCTGTTGTCTCTACTGTGAGGTCATGAACACCTGTTACAATGGTTTAATTGAGTTACAAATAAGTCAGTTCTTATTGTGAGCACCTGAAGTAAGTAAGAAATCATGTCTGGGATTAAGGTAGTAGAATTAGATAGCCCTTTTCTTGGATAACTATTGCACAGCATTTAGTGCAATGCAGCTGATAATGGCTGAAATCTTTGGACTGTTCCTTAATGAAAAATAACAATTATAAGATTAGCAGGTGTAAAAATAAAAAAAGAAAGCATCTTTTTCCTGATAAACATTGGCTGGATTAAGTGTTTGCAGGGCAGCAAAAGCTTTGCCAGTTCACTTCAGAAGTTACAACTGTGTTTGCCCAGAATTGCAACTCTCACAGCTTCCCGCAAGCTTGTAGCAAGAGCTATGCATGGGGAAAAGGCAGTGGTAAATATTAGGTGAGCCTGTAACTGCTGTCCACATATCCACTATGTCGCAGGATGCCTTCACCATCCACATGAGCTGCATTTGATGTGTGCTTGGTGCAGGATCATGCCCATGCAAGGGAACACATTTGCCACTGGCCTCCCCTTATCCTCCCAGATGGCCACAGAGGTTCATGATTCATGCTTTTGTGAGGTTTAGTGGCTAGTTATCATGCAATATCACCCTGGCTGTTGTTATCACAGAACCTGTGGTGCAGATTTTAGAAACTATCTGGGAAAGAACTAATGAGCTTGGTTTCAGATCTAGCTGAGCAAAATTATTTGTGTGAAACACTATTTGTGTGAAAAATGAGGGTTCAATCACACAAAAAAACTTTACTTAAACCTTGATTAGGGTTCCTGTATGTGGTTCTCTGACTGATTATTTTGAAATCTATTTCAAAAAGTTAGAATATTTATTTCATATTTTTCTAGCACATTCAACCTTACAAATGTTGAAATAAAAATATTTTCATTTCAAGAAGACTGTAAAAGAGAGAATAATTCTTGGTGCAACCTTTGCTGAGAGCTGAGGCAATGTTCTAGATGCCTTGTTGTGGAAAGAAAAAGCCAAGCAACCAATCTAATGGTGTACATTACAAACAAAATGAAAATTTTAGAAAATCCTGTAACTGAGGGATTTAATGAAAAGCTTTTTAAAAACATTATGAGTCTATAACATAATCACAGGCAAATATGATTCTTTCTGGTTCATGTATCTACATTCACTGAATTATTTTTATTTGCTCTTCATTTTTAAAACCAATTGCTTTCATTGTTATTGTTACCTGCTTGTGATTATAATCTTATTTTTAGATGTATGTCTGTTCATCAGAAAGTATAGTTATGTGGACACATCACTTCATCATTACAGCTCTATTAGTAAGATGTTTGTTCTTGAAAAAATCAGACTGGGAAAAATGTTACTTGGAATTAAATCATGCAACCAAGTATATTTGCACTTCAATTATATGACTATATTTTTTGCAGAATAAAAGACGTCCTTCTTTCCTAAATGTTGCTATTAAGATTAATTTTCTGAGGTTGCTATTAAAAATATTTAGTGAAATTCTTTTCAGGAAGGAGTATGTAGCAAATTCAGTAAGTCCCAAGAGAAGTAATCTATTTAAGTCCAACAGTACATGAAACAATGACAGGTTTGCAAGCCACAACTTTGTTTGCCCATGTAGTTTCTGAGGCATACACTGTGTTGCATGTGTGGCTACAGGACTCTTGCCATGTAATTCATAGTTGGTGATGCCAAAAGCCCTCAGTCTATTCAGGAACTAAGCTCAGTAAGCAGATGACAGATGCATGTCAATAGAGTGATTCCAAGTGTCTCTCCTTGTTCCCAAGACTTGAGGTCACCAGCCTGCTACATGCTAGTTACTACTGGAAACTAATCCTTTTCCATTATAGAACTGTGTGTGTAGGAGCACCTCTTTTCCACTCTTGATGAGGAAAAGAATTTGTTCAGCTATTGTCAGGGAGACCTCATCAGAAGGAAAAATCCTTTCAATTTGTACCAACTTTGGCGCTCACAAAATCTCCAGTCTTAGTCCAAAGAGGCAAATGGCATTTCATGTCTTCCATACTCCCAATATCAGTGTCATACAGTATCACTTTCACCCAAAAGAAGTTTGGTTTGCTCCTCTGGGATGCGCAAGTGCATACAACTTCCACCTTGGTCCCTCAGATGGAGGGAAAAGAGCCTAGAGCTACAGTATAGCAGAAGTAGTGTTCTTTCCTTGAATTGTCTCTGCTGTACATTCTAGGTGATTACTTAATAGGAGAAAAGTTTAAGAGGGGCACTTGGATGGTGTGGAAGCTCTTTGGAATATTCTGGTATCTGCTTGAGTTGTATTGATACTCAAGCACAATTTAACTCTCTGAAATAAATTACATTTTTAATTACATTATTAAAAAGAGAAGTTTATATTTTTCTGAAAAACAGAAACAACAGAATTTTGAGAAAATATCTTTAAGCTCAAGAAACCTTTCCTTCTGTTTGGCAGAGCTTATGTGGCTGAAGTTTATTGCTCGTCTTCTTGAATGTCTGCACTGCCCGAGGATATTTGGTTCACTTGATGCTTCTTGAACTGGCACACATCACCTGCTTAAAGCAGATATTTTAAAGCAAACAAAACCTGTAACATTTAGAAACAATAGAATTTATTCTCAGGGTGGGGGGAGTAGGCAAAAAATGCAATTTCTTTCGTCAGTCCTAAGGGACCATCACCCTTTTCAACTGACAAGTCTGAAAGCAGTTTTTGTTTCCAAGGATTTCATTTTAACTAAATTCATTTTCAATATGATAGCAAGAAAAATGAAGAGTGGAAGCAAAAATGAGAAACACAATTTTAACATGTCAATGGCACTGTGTGCTGCTGGCTATTAAGGATCTTTTAAATTTTGATTGGTCAATGACATTGTAAGACAGTGGGTAATGTTTTTAAACTGGAAGAGGGCAGATTTAGACTAGATATTAGGAAGAAATTTTTCACTATGAGAGTGGTGAGACACTGGCATAGTTTGCCCAGGGAAGCTGTGGATGCCCCCTCCTTGGAAGTGTTCAAGGCCAGGTTGGACAGGGCTTTGAGCAGCCTGGTCTGGTGGGAGGAGTCCCTGCCATGGCAGGGGTGTTGGGCTGAATGATCTTTAAGGTCCCTTCCAACCTAAACCATTCTATGATTCTATGACTATGCTGAATGAAATTAGCTGGCTGTATTCCAGTAGTGATGTCCTTTTACTTTATATTCGTATGCATGGAGACAAAATGCAAGTTTATATTGCATAAATATTTATTTCACTCATTTAATGGCATAATCTGTAAATTAGAGTGAATATATCTTTTCACCTCTGTATTACAGTCTATTTCTGTGTAATCTTCTATACTGTGAACATATTCCATTGGTCCTTTTTCTATTTAATTTAAATTAAAATAATGGACAAAGTAGTAATAGCTGACTGACCTTGATCAAAATCTGCAGTCGTGTATCCACATACCCTGCTGCTCACACTTGACACATACACCTGACCCATTCAAAAGAAAAAGCATACAGTGAGGCTTTCTCACCAATTGGGGACCACTCCTGACAGGACCCTCTGCATCCTGCATTCATTTGGATGCTGTTTTTAAGCAGCATAGTCTGGTAAAGTTCTATGACAGTATGTATTGCTGATTAAACTGTTCTTAGTATCAGTTTAAATGGGGTTTTATAAATTTTGTGAACTGCAGTTATATCTTATTCTTGGGTATTTTTTTACATTGTTCCCTTCTCTGTGAAGAAAGAATGAGCTGTTATCAATAATATTCATGCAAATGTACTTATGGTTTTGTGGACAGCCTTCTTTCCCATTTCTTAGAGTTCCCAGAATAAGGTAAATATCTCCGTGCATTAGCATGAAATACTCCAGGTATTAAAGTGAAATGGAAGGAGCAGGAGTTATCCCCCAAATAAAGCTTTTTAGAGCTCAGAAGGTACATATGGTAATTGCCAAATAAAATCACATTCTCTGCCTCTGAAATTGGGAGAGAACTTTTCCTCATCTTTGAAAGTGATTTTTGCCATAAAGTTCAAAAACATATACATGCATATTGTCAATGTCATGTGGCTATATTGCACTCAAGAATAGTGCATTATTCTTTACTGCTCAATAAATTTAAGGCAAACTAACCTGTTTACAGCCTGCAGTAAAAATAATTACATAATTCTTTACATTACTCATTTGTGTTCATTGTTAGCAAAACACCTGTCCTTATGAGTACAAGGTGATGTTAATAGTGTAACTAGTTAGGTACACAATTGTGCATACCCTGTCACAGTGTAGCAACATAGTGTAATATGAATATATATAATTGTTCTTGTAAATTCTTAAATCATTATGAAACTATTAGCCTATAATGGTTTGTCCATGGTTATCCTAATTATTATATATTTATTTGCATAGTTATTTTTTCTTTATCTAATATAGAAACACACAAATTCCAAGTTAAAAAAAGGAATGAAAGGAGTTAGTCATTGAATGGCTCCTAAGTAGGAAAGTCTTGGAAAAAAAATATAATAAAACCTTTTTCTCTTCTGTGTAAGTAGCAAGAAAAGCAAACTCCAAACTTGTATTCAGTTCCCTATATCTACATCTGCATTGCACACTATGAAGGACCCTAATGACTTTTATAAACATTAGTTAGCAGGTGAAAGTGTTTTAACGTCTTGAAAAACCAACAGAAATCTGACAACCGGTCATTCCAACTCCTGACACGGGAGTGAAAAGATTATTATTTTATTACTGCAAAAGTCAGTTTCAGTATTCACTCTCCATACCTAAAGTAAACCAATTTAAAATTCCATCATGACTATCAAGAATGGCTACTAGCAGGAAGATAAAAAAATCTTGAAGGCATAAAATTTACACACACACACAAAAGCCAGGAAAATGTAAAATATAATAGTGTTAGAGAGATTTGAGTCTCATTGCTGTTAGGAAATTTTTATCCTTGAGCAGATTTTTATGATAGGCAAAAAAGAAGTGGATGATTTTTCTGGCTACAATAACATTAAACTTGATGCAGAGGCAGAAGGACAACAAAGGAATCAAATGCCTAAATGACCTCTGAAAAAGTAAGTCTTAAAAGTCAAGTTTCAATGCATAGCACTGGAACTAATGGCAACAAAAGCTAATTTTTTATTATTTTTTTTAGCAATTCCATTAAATATTAGTCAAACACTGGTTTGTCTAATTGATACGCCAGTGCTGAAGAGGAGACTGGACTTACATATTTTCCCCATCTTTGTGCTTATCTCTTGTAAAAGCCAATGAAAATGTAAGGCTCTTAGTGGGAAACACTTGTGGAGGAATGGGAAGAACAAAGTGAAATCAGGCTTCAGGGTTTTGTTCTGTCAGTGGTCTGTGATATCATGCGAGTTTAATAAGAGCTTAACTGAACCCTTCTCAGGGAATAGGAAGGGAAAGCCCAGGATTTTAGGAGGTTATCAAGGGACATAGATCTAGTTGATGAAATGTCATGTCATGAACCTTGTTCGTTGCTAGCAACATAAAACAATGAACCTACTGTGGAATCAACCAAAGAAGTATTCTTGTTACTCATTTTACTCTGACTGAATGGCTCTGGAACTATCAGTTACAAAGAGCTGATTGCTTCTAAATTAAAACTGCCATATGTATTGCGTGCTGTTCATAGGCTTCCACTAAAAGAGGTGTTACTGTGCACGTGGAAGAACATTTGAAAAACTGTTATGCTCCCAGCAGTCAGCAGGTTATCTTTACGCTAAGAATACTTTTAACAGTAATGATATCCCTAGGACCAAGAGTCATTTATTGTTCTAAAAAAACAGAGATTATCAGTACCTCTGCAGCAAGAAAGCTCCTTCACCAAACAGGCATGAAGATGTAGGAAAGGCATAATAGCAGGGTGATAAAAATCTTGAGGTAATACAATGCAATGAGGAAGTTAGAACACTATGTCTTAGTTCTGTCATCCAACAATACTTCATAACCCAAAGGACATGGTTTTAATCAGTGGGTCTGAAATGTAAATGAAGCACATTCTGACAGCCTTTGATCAAAGGCAGAGAGAAGGATAGAAAGCTTCTCAGATAAGTTGCTAAGGGAGCAGTCAGAGTTAGTCAGATAAACAGAACAAAAGTAAAATATATTCACATCCTAAATTTTGCTAAATTTAGCTTTGACAAAAGAACTCAGAGGTAGCCTTAAGCCAATGTAATTAACTTGTTAAGAAAGTAGCAGTGGGCTAATACTTTTTGGTGGTAGACTTTGTGCCAGCTGAAAACCTGTCTGAGAAGGTGTGGGCTACGGAGATGACACCATCAAAGCGATTTTGAACCCTTTGATGGGTGCCAAGAGACACAGTTTCTAATGGATATTCAGTCACTTAAAGATTGGTAATTCAGAAGAATCAGGTTAATACTTCCAGCTCTAAAACCTCTGGATTAGAGATGGCTGACTTAGGATTCATTAGAAAAGCAATCAGCTGGAGTCAGACTCTAGACAGCTTTGGTTACTGTGGAGAGTAAAAGGCATGTTAGCATGTAAGTCCCATTTCAGTTTTCTTTCCAGCAATGGACACCAATTCATAATTACCTTTTGAGTGTCAGATCAAACACATATCAGGATCTTACACTCACAGAAGGTATTCCACACAAACATCCCATCTTTAAAAAGAAAGCAAACACCCACAAAACCTTGTGTATTTCATTAGTTTAAAATGATTTGCCGTGGGAAATGGATTTCATTGAATTGGCTTCATAATCATAAAAGTCATTGCTCCACTTTGACTGTCAGTTTGGACAAAAGGAAGTAGCTTCTGCTGACATTTAACTGAAACACAGTTCTGAAGTCTCAACAATTTTGGAATAGTTTATTTAAATAATATTTTAAACAATATGTTGCACATAGAACATTTTAAATAACATATTTTTAACAGACACTATTAGAATCAACTGTTCTTGTTATGGACTATATTCTAGGTCTGGTCAGGCATTGGCCTATTCGTGAGACTTTCACTATTGCAGAGACTCAGTTTGATTTCAAAATATTCTGGTGGGCTACGAGAAAGTTTTCACAAAAATTGATCAGATTGCCTTCCAAAGCTATCAACAGCTTTCTAAGCCAGGAAATAGGCTGCTGAGGCAAGTGTCTGAGGATTTCCAGGCTCCCATTGGGCCCACTAGCCAAGCCACTGAAAGTTTAGGATTTCTTTCAACTCCTTGATCTCATTAACGCCTGTTAGACAAGCATGAGAAACTTTGGGAGGTTACATGATTTTTCTTAGTTTCTTTGCTGGCCATCAATGAGCAGTAGAAATAAAAACTGACCATACTCTTTTGGTCAGATTAACAGGAACACGGTCACATTTTTTTCATTTCAGGTCTCTGGTGAGCAGCCTAGAAACCAAGCTGAATTATATGTCACTTTTAATCAGCATTTGCCAGGACAGTGGTTTACTATCTGGCAGGCAAAGACTGCAGGTGGCATATATGATTTTGATAACTTTAAATTTCATTATTTCTCAGTCAAAATGCATATTCATTAATATTTTTTTGAGTTTAGATTTTTTTGTTTTAATCTGGGACCTGATTTACTTATTTCTATCATTTTTATGAGATTAGTTTATTATATGAAAAACTGGCTGCTATTTTTAGATTTAAACATAAATGCTTAACCTTTGTATCAATTGTTCATGTGTAATATAATTCCTAGGAATTTTCACAAACTACTTAAGAACATGTTCATATACTCTTTGATAGCAAACTTCCTCATCAGCCTTAAACACGTAGAAACAAGGTGTATAACTCAATGAACTGATATTTTTTTACTACCCTATTGCTGCTGCATCCTGGTGGGAATGTCCTGTTCCATGTGAGCTTTCAGGTGCCCATCGGTGAGGAGCTCGTGAGTTGTACTTGTAAGCCACTGCTGGAGGGTGAACAGAGGCATCTCTGTAGCACAGTGCTCATTGCATTTGTGACAATAGCCTTAACACAGGTCTCAGTTGGCAAATGGACTCCCCAGCCATCCTAATGTTTGACTTCGTGAAAAGCTACTCATGTGGGTTTTTTTCCTAGAAACTGTGGTGTTGTGCCTTTGAAAAGACAGTAAATGTTAAATTATTTTGATAGGACTTGGGAGAATATATGGTAGCTCACATAACTAATCAGAAAACATTTCTTTCAGGATAAAAGAAGTGTGGAAAATACATTATTAACATTTCTCAAATATTCATTAATGAATTTTCCAGTGTGCATTTAATAATAAATGGGCATTTACTAAGAAAAGTTTAGTTCTGTTTTTTTGAAAAAATCTTCATAAGCGAAAATGTAAGAGCAACACCGTGATTCAGAAAGTAATAATGTTTCTACTAACATTACTTTAAGGTGGAAATATGCTTTTGTATCATTCCTCAGTATCAGAACAGAATGTATTTGAAAAGCAACTATGTATTTGAAGAGTAACTGTGAAGGAATCTAATAACATTAAAATGTGTTATTATCTGTAGACAAATCAAAAGGACTGTTATTGAGTTCTGAATTTTGTGTCCCAATCCAGAGGACAGTGGAAAAACCCCCACTGATTTTAGGAATCACTAGATTTTTACTTTATGTCCACTTCAAGAATTTGGACAACTCAGAATTGCAGAAACAGTATAAATATAAAGCATATCTACCTCTACGATATGATTTTTTTGACTTTTACATTATTTAAGATGGGTCAATATTTTTGCAGTTTGTACTACTTCCCACTGAAGACAATGAAAGTTATAGGAACCTCTTCTACATAAGTATCTAAATGTAAATGTAGAGCCTATCCTGCAAACAGTAAAATTATTCTTAATTCTCTGTATTTAACTGCACTAAAAAGTTTTGCAGGTTCATACATGTGTGCAAGGTCAAGTGCAACATTTTAGTAATCAAATAAATGTAAATCCTGAAGATACTTCTATCTCCAGCATTAAGGAAACTAAACTAAACTAAAATAAATAAAAAAATAAAAAATACTAAAAAAGAAAAGAATAACTGGCTTAAATTTTAAGGCAATAATCATGATGTGATTTAAACTGTCTGGTTCAGAGTCTTCAGATTACCTTTCTTTTACTCTGGACAGTAATTTTTCCATGGCAGCTGGATCATAAACTACATATATTTTCCTTTTTTTATTTTACTCTCCATTTACTTGAGTACTTTATAACTGATTCTATATTTGTCTTGTGGAAGGCACATGTCATCAACATGAGAGAGCTCACACTTGGGAATATTGCATATATATATTTCATGTGGCTGTCTAAAATCCCCAACTCCCAAGCTCACTGTGTTTTTCCATTGTTTTATAAATTCACTAATTCTCCTGTAAATTCTTTTGCATACTTCTAAAACACTGGATTTTTGTTTAAACAATCTGCTGTGTGTCCCCTCTATAGAGAATATCTTCAATATTCTTTCATACTTCAACTTTTCCTTCAACTAAAATCAGCATATTTTAAAAAGAATTTTTATAGAAAAGAGCTTCAGAAAATATGAAATAATTAGGTTAACTTTAAAAATTATTCATTTTGATTATAGAAAAAAAAGGCAAAGATCAATTAAGAGAACTTGCACAGAACTTTGGATCCCGGTGCTTTTTAGGAAAAGGGAGCCCAATGTTGCCATGGACTTTAGTGAACAGAAATGGGCAAAGAGAAATGTTTGGGTTTAAGTTATGGAGTCATTAGTAGGTCATATTAGGAGTATGTCAATTTTTAGGAACAGGCCTATGTACAGACTGGGCCTGCAGCTGTATCCTACCAGGACAGTGGCTCGGGAGACCTCTTGTTCAGAGTGATACAGATGCAGCCAGACACAATATTTGCTCTTATAAGAGAGAAAAGCTTACAGAGAAAATGAGAGTCCATCTTGAAAAAGATAAGCCTACATAACAATATAGTCATAGCTATACCTATATGTAGCTCAAGGACAACTGAGTAATCTGCCTTGCTTAGTTCCTAGAATACACAAGCAAACAATTGGGAATGAGTAGTGACTATACCTTCTCCTTTGTACCTCTTTGTCTTTGAAGAGCTCAGTATATATGTTAGGAACATTCATCCCGACTTTCTGCAGACAAGTCATTGTTTGACTGGTGTTTTATCTTAATTTGCAATATGTTGAGTTTAGATTGTTCACTACTAAACATCAGAGCTAGAAGAAATAAAAAAAAAATCACAGGCTGAGATTAAACTGTGGGATTTATTCCCTGGTTTTATGTCATAGAGAGTTAAGAGCAGTCAACAGAAGTGAGTTAAAAAAATAGTTAAAAAAAATCTCTACCATAAAGCACACTTGCTGCTTTTTTACCATTTAAGAACATCTTTTCAGTTGGTTCATAACAATAAAGTGGTCCAAGAACTATATAATTTCTAATTAGTGGGAATGGTGGATGTAACTGTTTCTTTTTAGCTCTTACTTTCACTAAACTTCATATACAATTACATGATTAGAATATCAAGCTCCATTCCACAGAATCCTTAGAGGAGGGAAGGCCCTGCAAATACTTTCTAAAGGACCACAGAAGAAAAGCTAGGTTATTAATAACAATCTTAAATTCTTTGTATAGGGTATCATATCTCCAGTGGAAAAATTATCAG
>NW_010197649.1:538-854 GCF_000695765.1 Mesitornis unicolor | reverse complement strand
GATGACGATGATGGGAGCTCCCGCTGCGCCAGCGCCGCCTGCTCCAGCACCAGCACCAGGAAGAAACCCATGGCCAGGATGAACTCGGGCAGCGGGAACTGCAGCTGCGGGGGACGGGGGTCAGAGCCTGGCTGCACCGACCCTGGCTGTGCCGTCCCTGCCTGCACCCGGCCCTGGCTGCACCCATCCCTGCCTGCACCCAGCCCTTGCTGTGCCATCCCTGCCTGCACCCATCCCTGCCTGCACCCAGCCCTTGCTGTGCCATCCCTGCCTGCACCCATCCCTGCCTGCACCGGCCCTGGCTGTGCCGTCCCTG
>NW_010197649.1:0-309 GCF_000695765.1 Mesitornis unicolor | reverse complement strand
CCCAGCAGCCCCCGCCGCTTTGGCCCATCCCCCCCGTCCCCTCCCTGCCACCCTGTCCCTGTTTTCCCCTTCCCCAGCCAGAGCTGTCGACCCCGGTCCCAAACCCAGGGATGGGGACACCAGGAACCACCCCCCGGGATCAGAGCCATGGTCCCCGGTGGGGCAGCCCATCCCCCCCGTCCCCTCCCTGCCACCCTGTCCCTGTTTTCCCCTTCCCCAGCCAGAGCTGTCGACCCCGGTCCCAAACCCAGGGATGGGGACACCAGGAACCACCCCCCGGGATCAGAGCCATGGTCCCCGGTGGGGCAG
>NW_010197648.1:125008-139794 GCF_000695765.1 Mesitornis unicolor | reverse complement strand
TGAACTTGTCCAGGTCAGTAGCAGCTAGTTTTGTTTCAAATTACTCTTCAGAGGGAAAAAATGCCTAATTTTATAGGCAATCTTCTTTCAGCAATAATTTCTTTTTTCCTATTCTGGATATACCAAAATACTGTTTATTTTTGTAAGTTAAATACTTAGATACTGAAATAAGGATTTCACTATCTTTTAACCTAAACTTCAGAGACAATTCCTCTAGAACCGAAATGCCTAACATCTGTACATGGCTGCACTGTTCTCCATAAAGGAAAGAGAAGTGCATCCCAGCCTGCAGATGTTAGGGGACTTGTGCATCAGAGCTGAGTCAGAGCAACATGAGTCTCATCCAGTCCTGCTCTGATCCGCTTTTGTGTGACATACAATCTCCACAACTTTAAGTGCTTAACTAGCATTTAGAAGTTGACTGATACCCTCTGTATTTTTTTTCTCCTTCCTGTCACCCATAAAGACATATAACCTATCACTTGGGTGCTTCAGTAAGCAAGGTGTGAAGACTGGATTTTCACTGTTGTTTTTATCATCATCTGCCTCCTTTCTTGTCTGTTTTGCACTGTAATTCTTAGACACAACATCAAGTAAATTGTGCAGGATACATATACAACTGTAGAATGAAAGCACAGTGGCAGGAGACGATATGGAAAGAAATTCATTACAATATGCAAAGTATTTTGAAATACAAAAGTCAAAGGCAGAAATTGATTTCAGAGAAGAAAGTTGTGTGGTTGGTGTGTTTGCAGACTGAGTTCAATTTGATTACCCTGGTAGTATGCTGATCTAGAAGAGCAGAGATGTAGTAGCTAATCTATGTAATTTCCACATTCCCCATACATTTCATTTAATGAGATGGAAGATGAACATATACTTACTGAGATTGTGGTTATCCTTTTTTTGTCTCTCCTTTGCCATTGCTCGTGTATCTGCTTCTGACAGAAAATAACATTTATTAAAACAGTTCTTAGGTTGCAATTCCAGTACTTCTTTCACCTTTTCAAAATGGCCTTTTGTCACAAAAAGCAGCCTTCTACTCTTTTTACTTCATTACTCATTTTATTATTAAACAAGATCATAAGCAAATCTATATTCTACCAGTACTAAATTTTTATCAAGTCTGGCAGGTTGCTTAAGGTTTCTTTATTGCATTTTTTTTTAATTTAAGAACATAGAAATAGTATGGAGGGGTATTTTTCTCCAATTTGCTGTATTTTACATCAGGATAAAACTTACAATACACTAATGTGAGTATGGATTTGTATATCCCATAATGCAAGAGTTAATCGGATTTGTAAGATATTGAACAAACTCACTGTTTTCTCTGAGTGAAATACACTAATAAACTGTACATGGTTGCTAGCATTCTTTGGATTAATTGAATGTAACTTTTATAGTTGTTAATCCACTAATATAGATTTGCCTTGAATAGTCTTATTGTAAGGTTTTAAGAGAATCATTTGTTCTATCCTGGAACAAATTTAATGGATGATAATTTATTTATACTGCTATTCAGAAGCCAACATGAGAAAGAATCCACTATGTTGCCTAAAATAATTCAGTTTATTAAAAGCATGATGTTCCTAAAAAACAGGGGACAAACATGGTTTCTGAATTGCCAAAGATGAGAACAGAAAGAAAACACTTCTCCTTAGTCTTTGTTGTATTCCTTAAATAAAACTACAATTTGCAAATTTCTCAGGAATTTAATACAGACATCTATTGCCTCTATTGCATCTATTCAGCTTTTAAGAGAAACTATCATATCTGAAATTATAAAATACTAAAATCTCAGAATTCTTTTACCTGTGAGTTCCCTTTTTACTGGTAAATTAGCTGGGCAAGAAGCATTTGTGAGACCCATATTAGCTGGTGCCATTCCCGGGTCACTGTTATATATATCCAAAATGCTGCTAGATAGCTTGAGGGGCAGGGAAAGGAAAGAAGAAGAAAAAAATATTAAAACAAGTTAAAGACTTAAAAGAATAAAAAATCCCATAAATACAAAGAGCAAACTTATTTAAATATGAATGTGGTGTTCTTTAGAAGGAGCTGTGTCTATGTGTCTAAAGGGAAAGTTCGCCATTTTGTCGTATAAAGTAAAATTGAAAGTGAAGGGTCACTCTGCTCCACAAGCAGGTTTCCAAGTGCCATTTGTGTGGGTTTCAGATGCAGGGTGATGGCAGGATATGGCCCTCAGTGTCTGTTTTTCAATTACTTCTGTACAGTATTTTCCAATAACAGTATTACCACAACTGCACTTCAAACATGAATTAGGTTGAAAGTAAAAATAACCCTGCTGGTTTTGACCCACTCCCCAGTGATTTTTTAACCACATCACTAAACTCTGAATTGGTACTTCTTACTGCTCCTGGTTTAGCAGTATAAAGATTGAGTGACTTAAAATTAGAATGGACAGAACATGAAAGAGTACACTTTAAGGAAAGTTACTGTGCCATTGTCAGGATGGACCAGATAACCTACTAGATTTAACATGTATAACATACATGATCATGTATACCATTATCCTTATTACCTTCCAAAATGTAATACAACATTATTTAAATAAACCTGTAGTATGCACTCAAAAAGCAGTAAGGCTAAAGTGTGTTTCTATGGATTTCAGATAATTACCAAAATATTACTGAATTTTCAGGCAGGCCACTAAGACACCAACCATAGGTCTGCTGGGAACTACCTTTTTTAGACTCATTTCTCTTTTTGTAGTGACTGTGAGCTTCAACACAGTTTCTTTTGAACGGAGATACTTTCCCAACGTTGCTCAGTGTGAAATTTTTCCATGACAGTGCTTGCTATATTATTATATTAAATCTGAAATTTTAAATAGGTTTTATTTTTAAATAATGATTTTACTAAATTAACTAATAACTCTACTAATTTATCTGAGAACTTAGTTTGTGTTACATTCACCCAGTTGCATAACCTACAATGAAATGAAGAAATCAGGATTCTTTTTGAGTACATATAAATAACATGTCCATTTTTAAAGCAGAGGCTTATAACTTAGGAGAACTGACAATTCTCAAATACCATTAGAAATCACAACACCAAGTCAGTTTTGAAAATCTGCTTACATATCTGATCTCTCAATGAAAATACTTTTTAAAAGAATGTTTGGAATTCAGTTGAGTATTACTCAAGAACATGTTTAATATGCAGGATCTGAACACTAAGCACATTCAAATGTTAAGCACCTTTGTTTCATTCCAGAGCCATAAACTGACAAGTATTACAGAATTCACTGGAGCTTTACCTTTGCATTTTCTTTGTTGCAGGGATAGTATAACTGTATTACAAGACTGAACCCATATTAGCTCTAGACACATATTCAACTACTTTCTACATTCATGTAAATATTTTTGGCTTATTGAAATTATTTGAAAACAGAAGGATAAAAAAAAATTGAGAGCCAGTGTGACTCCTACACTTAGTCCAGTGGACTTTTGATAAGGCTGTTAAGTGGTTTAGACTACTGCTTTTGTGAAATGCTTGGAAATAGCAACCACTCAAAATAATATAAACAAATAATCCAACAAGTGAGAAATTAATATCTGTCATATTTTCCATATTTCACACAGCTGTGTATGTGAGTTCAATAACTTGGATGAAACTAGTGGTAGTCTTTTTAATTTATAAGATTATCAATGCCATGAATGAAAAATCGGGATTGCAAACCACAGTTTGACAAAAACACATAAGATAAATCAATGATTACTTCTAATTTTCAAGCAGTAATTCACCTTTATCCTTGACCTATAGTTAAATTTCTATAGACTATTCACAAAGGTGTGAATCCAAACAACAAAGCTCAAATCCAAGGGAAGAGGTTATGAATGGCCAACTTAACTGGTAATGAAAAAATAACACCAACACATCTGAAAGCTCAGAAGTGTGTGAGGGTTCAAAAAAGGGTGAGTAAACTCAACTTAAAAACACAGGTAGCTCTTTCAGCTGAATGTGATTACACAGCTGAGAAAGGCACTTCCATCTAACTCAGCTGGCATTGTCTGGAATGATGGGGTTTCATGTGCCTCCCTCTATCAACAGAATCACTGGGGCAGTGTCATCCCACACAGCCAGGGCTGCAAGTGAGTACCTGTCCACAGTCTATGTCTGGCTGCACTAATGGTTCCACCAAGAAGGGAAAGGCAGTAAATATTTTCCCAAATTTTCCATGTCATCTTTGTTTCACACAGATGGCCTCCAGCATTTTTTCCCTCATCATTTGGCAATTTTTATCAGTCATTAGAAAAGCAGAGTCATAACTTTATGTAGAGATGATGAAATGAAACCCAAACCCAAGTCATTCATTTACTGATGGCTACAATCTTATAACCTCACTAATTAGAATGATTCACATATGTGTTAATCACTAGGAGTGTCAAAACCAGTGTTCTGCTGTGCTATTAAAGAGAAACTTTGATCTAACATTAATGGTCCTAAATTATTCTCCAGAACTTGGACATCAGAGAGTAAGCCTATTCAACAGCACTGTCACAGAAAGCCTACAAAATTCTCGCTCATTCACCTATCTGAAAAACACTAATTTCTGAGCTGCAGAACCTGTCTTTCTGATTGAAACAATCACAGGTGTGACAAACTAGACCATTTTTAATAGGTAGGGTACTCTTGGGAAATAGAGAATGATAGGTTTAACCGTCATTACATCTGTCATTGTCTCAGGCAGTACACTGAAGTACTGGATAACAGAATAAACAGCTTACTCATCTGGCCATAAAAAAGACACATAAAAAATGGGTTCTTTTCTTCATACCTACATCCCTTCCAGATTTCGGTTTCCTGTCTCCCTTCAGCATTTATCTCACTGATTCTGCTCAGTACAAAAGCAGTTGTGCCAATCACATTATCAATGGCCTCTTTATTCCTGTGCATTTAGTAGAAATCTCAGGTATGTTGTAATGACTACCATGATGCATAAGTGGCTTCTCTGTGTAGCCACAGGTGATACCCCTTCGACACACTGCCTTCATTCTCAGTTAGCCAGCACAGCATTTTCACACTTACAGTAGGGCAGAGTGGGTAAAAAGCACCAGTAAATTAGACTATCTTTAACAGTTACTTTGTTCCTGCAGAACTGGTGACACATAGGAAAATTTGTTAAGAATTACTGTGCAAGGAATAACTCTCCATGTCAGGATTCAGGATCAGGAGAAGAAATATGGGGTGATGAGTCTGACCTGTCTTGGATTCTCAGAGTGAACTGAATAATCTCTGTTTCTTCTTATTGACTCTAAACCAAGCCTGGAGTGAGTTTTTAGTGTTGCAGGCTTTCTATATGTACCTTCTCACAAAACCTCATTGTGCTCCTAACAGAAAAATTTCAAAATAAACTCTTATTTTAAGAATCACATATAACAACAAAGCAAACCAGACTGGATATTTTCTGATAAATATTCACAGTTCTGATTATGAGGGAGCTTTAAAAATATAAAGTAAAAAATATATCAAAGTATTTTGTTGAAACTCTATCTGAATTTGCCCTGATTTGATGTCAAACATGGAAAATCCCAAGCCATTTCCTTGCTAATGTTACTGAACAGTGAAAACAATCTTAAAATAGAAATTGGTCACTTTTGAGACAACATGAGGAAAGATACTTCTTTTGTCTGTCGAAGCAGGAACTTTCTTTGGAAATGTAGACATCTGGGAGATAACTGATTTTTAAATTACATAATTAAAATATCTAGCACCATATATTATAGAAGTTGTGTGTCAAAATACATCTACTTGTTTGGATATGCACTAAAACTCTGTACACCACAATGCAATTTATTTCTTACAATGTCGTAAGTATGGAAAGTTTTTTCAATATTGAGGCTTCAAATAACTTCCAGTTCTACATTACAAGATATATACATTGACATAATTTTACAAAAATCCAGTGCAATCCTACTAAAACTACTAATTATTTGCTATGGCATAATTATATGAGTACAATGATAATCTTACAATCATATAGCACTGGCAAACCTGATGAATCCCTAAGCACTTTAAAACTTCAGCTGATTACACTGCATCAAAAGCATGTTCTTGCTTTTGGTTTAGAGGTGTGGAAATACAGACATTGAATATGAAAATCCATAAGTCCCAGGAAATAATCTATTTATCCTGCAGATGTCATGAGCTATATTAGTTCACATCTGTGTTTTTCTGAGAAGTCCTGAGAAGTCACATAATTTCCAACCTTTCCATTCACTATACATATATTTATGAATGTGTGTCTGAGAATTTAGATGCAAGTGGCTCATAAGGGGTGAGCAAACAAATAGTAAAAATAGCAGTATATAATTAGTCATTTTTCCTGCTTCTAAAATGCAGCCAGCTTTGGACAAAAGATTAACAACCTTTAACACAGCAAATGGCTAAGTGAGAATAACCAGTGACAATGTAGTACAGGAAGAGGATAATACCATATCTAAGTAAAACTGCAAGGAGAATTAAAGAAAGCAGACTGTAATTAACAAAGTTAGTGTTTGGCAAGGACACTGGGGTTAACGTTTTTCCTTTTGTATAAAGTGTCATGGGATCTTCAATGCCTGTGTGCAAAGACTGGAACATGAGAATTTCCATTCACTGGGCTCAGTCCTGAAAGATGCTCAACTTTGAAGCTTAGACCAATTATAAAAGCTAACTTCGGCTGAAGTACCTGAGCAAGTGCCTGGCTTGAGCTCAGCAGCGCCTCATGAGAGCCTGTGACCTTGTGCTTGCTGGCAGTGTCCAAGACGAGTACCATAAAGGCCTCATCCAGAGGAGCTTGTTATATTCAGTACTTGGGTCTGAACTGCTAAGCAGGCAGGACTGTGTGGCAGACATTAAGGGTTCATTACCCACATGGATGGCTAGCAATGGACAGCTGTGATCACAACTTGCAGTCTCTAATACCAAGCCATGCCTTTTTTTTTTTTTTTTTAAAAAAAAAAAAGCAAAACATCACTAGCCCAGGAAAAACAGGGCCTCATTAAGGGAAATAATGTGGTCTTCCAAATCCTATAGCATGGCAGCTATTGGTAAATGTCATGTAACTTCAAGAAAGGCTTAAACCAAATAACATTTCCATCTCTTCCAGGAATGAAAGAGAATGGTTCTTAATATGATAACAAAATACATGGATAAGTGTTGTTTGTGCCTGTTCATCTGTAGTCCCTAGCGAGCAACATGTTGTGATAGTGTTCGCTTACTTGATCACACGCTATTTAAGAATTTATCCATTTTGGCTAATCTTTGCATGATGTGTTTGTATTACAGTAACATTCAAGTCTGTAAGGGTCACAGCTCTATCACAGTCAATGTTACACAGCTAGAAAATAACAGCTCAAACCTGTTCTAAAGTCAACTAGGTTTTTCTTAATTTAAAAATTCTGCTGATGTGGTAATGCCCAGTCTAGACACAGAGACCCCAGACTAGAAAGCATTTCCTAGACATTGGGTTCATTTAACACATCATCACAAAATCCATTTCATAAACCAATAACGCTCTGTCTTAAAATCAATTAGGTTTCACATCTCCGATATTTTTATTTGGAGTAAGTTCTGAAAGTTTAATTATTGTAAACTATTGTTAACAAGCTTTCTTTTTATTTCCTTTCCTAGACAAATTTTACTTTGGTTTTAGGTTCCTTTCACGTATAAAGTTCGTTGTTTAACCTCCCCTTGTGATGACTGTGAGTGACCATAGCTCTCTTAAGCCTTTGGTTTGCTAAGTTGAACAGCCCATTCTCCTTTAGCCAGACTTTCCATGCTATGATTTGTCCTAAAAGACCTCTCTTTACTTTTCCTGCTTTGAATTAGTTTTTCTAAAGGGTGGACACCTTTATTTGTCTACTACATTCTAAAAGTTTTCTACTCAGAGAGTTCTGCAGTGGATGTTTCCTTGTGTCTCTTGGAAAACGCTCTTGTGATGGATCCTTAGATCATATTTATCTCCTTTTTGCAGTCCCATCATTTTGATGGCTTATAGTCATCCTCTGAGCAACTAATGTAACCAGATCTTTCTCTGTCACCTCCAGTTAATGAGCTCTCAGCTTACTGCAGACATTCCTGTTATTAGTATTTAAATGAATGACCTTGCACTCAGTACTATTACATTCCTCCCATTTATACTATTCTGTCATCACGGTCATATAATTCTTCCTCTATGATATCCTCATCTCCCTTTGTATTGGCAATACTTTCTACTTTTGCTACCTCAGTAAATTTCATCAGCATAAATGTATTTTTTGTACCAAGGTCACTAATGAAAATATTACATAAACTGAGGCTGAAGATTGATTGTGGGAGCACTTCATTAATACCTTCTCCTTTAACAAAATTTTTATCATCTGTTTAGCTTGCCCCTTAACCTGGAGAGAATCTTGATCAGTTACTTGCTATATATTTCATATTGCATTTTACTAATGTGCGTTCATAAAATAAGGCTACAATAAACAAACCTTGGATATGTAGGACTAGCTGGAAAGACTAATTCCAGTAGTAAGCACCTCTCCATACATCCAAAAGGATGTCACTAATTATGGAAGTCTTGGAGGGTATGTACATTTTTGAAGAGCAGATATCGTAGATATTCTAGTTACATAAAATGGTTAAAACCTAGGATAGCAAAAGCTTTTCACCAAAGGCATCTGACAGGTCAAAATGATTTGTCATCTAGCCTGCTTTCACTTAATGAGGGTGGGAACAGGCAGCAGGATGGACTGTCCTATTAGTGGATTTTTATTTCCAGCTATCATTTCTCCAAAGTCTTATTTCCTCACAGTCACATTCACAAGTCCAAGTGTGTGATCAGAAGGGTCAAAATGCACCCAGAAAAATACAGAGGTTAGGACCACACTGCCTCTACCAGAGGTCTTCATTCTGCCCAGGTCAGAAGAGCCCATAAAAAAAAAAAACAAGTGGGAAGCAAACTGCAGGAATAGTCCTGTCAGCAGAAACTTCACTACCCTCTTTTCCAGGGTTGATAACTGCAGACATGCAACTCACCATGTGTGTCTAGATGCCTACATTTCCTGCAGTAGCAGAAGTATGGCATACATTTGGAACAGTTGATGTGCAGCACCAACTTGGCCAACTCAAATAAAAGGGAAGCATAACACACACTGCTTTACTCGTCACAAGAAGAAACTATGTAGCTGCCTAACCTGAGATGTTGAATACTACATCCACGAGAGAAAAATTCTTTTGATGCTTGGTAAAAATTAGTACTTGCTCAGACTTCATCTAGAATAAAGTGTTCACATGTGAAATATTAGTACAACACTTTATTCTTCCCCTCTCCCTAAATATATCCCACTTAAATCATGTTCTCATGAACCTAATTGATAGCATCACTTCAAAGAACAGTTTTGTAAAATAAGGCCACTTCTCTTTCTTAGTCACAAAAAATATGATAGCATCTATCCATTTCAGTGTGGCTCTCATTCATTCATTTTAATTAAAAAAATTAAAGCAAGGATTTTACAGTTTTTATACTGTTATCCCATACATGCATCCCAAATGTATAAATCTAAATTTGGAACTTTGTTCACAGTTCATTTTACATATCAAGTAAGTTTGTTCAGTATTTGTGTTACTGCAGTACAAAACTTTAAAACCACATACTTAATTACTTGTCACTCCTTTCCTATTTATTCACGATGGGTAAAAATGTTTTTCGATCTTGAAGTTCACAGATGAACTTCAAAATGTTCACTGAATTTGGCCAAATAGTTGATCAATAAGTGTATAATAATACAGTCACTGCGAATCCACTTTGTAAATTTCCAATTACAAAGGTAATTCTTGTATCTTCATTGTGTCTTCAATGTGTGTTTTAGTGAACTGTAACTTCTCATCTAAATCAAAGGTATTGCAGGCATGGTGAATAATCTTGTGGGTCAGTACAAGTCCTGTACTCAGAAGACTCAAGTTCAACCTTGGGATTTCTTTTGCAATTGCTGTGTTACTCGAAGTTGAACAACATAAGCTGTTATATCCATTTTCTTTGTAAGGATGTGTTTACACTGTCAACTATCAAAAAAGTTGGTAAGAGTTGGTTTAAGAGTCTAGAACAAGAAGATCCCATTCACAGTTAAATGTTTTAAGTCCTTCTGTAATTTCAATGCAAAATACTTATATTTGAAAACAGATGGTCTTTAGTAATAGCTAATACCCAAATGTTCCAGTTCCTCTTCTTATTATCTAAAGAGAACAGCAGAAAAGCAAATGCTTCCCTTTTCAGGCTTGTTTTCCTTTGAACACATGGTATCTCCTTCTATATTTATCTTTAGCATGGTTCATAATTACACACTTCTCAACCAGGGACTTAATGTTCAGATATATTATATTACATATTATATATTATGCATGAAAACTGGTTCATTTTTTATCTTCAAATAATGATCATCAAGCTGGTTCATTATTCATCAGAGAAAAATGAACTCTGTTCATATCCCCAGTTACAGTACGTTCCTGCCCTGATCATATACACAGAAGTCCATTGTCTAGATAAATGTCTGATCAAATATGACCAAGCAAAGGAACTTTCTGGAGAATCAGCCTTTTGAAGAAAGTTCTATTCTTTCAGTTATCATCTCTTAATTATATGTTTTTATCTCTTCTTAATACAACAGACATGGACCAAAAGTGAAGTGATGTTGTGATGTCATCATCATCCAACTCACAGCTGAAAATCAAACATCACACAAGTACTGCCCCACTAACCCAAAGGTAACAATTTGGTCTGAAACCCAGAGGTAACAACTACATGACAGCACCGTTAGCTGTTTTTCTAAGATTAAATTCACTAATAACACCAGCTAATACACTAATTTCTTGTTCCCTCCAACTTCTATTTCTCTGGCTATCATATATAAATGCATATACCAAATCATTCAAACTCTTCCTCTAAAAACAATGAACAAATGTCAGCATAAAAGCACAAGGAATATGAAAAATTGAGGCTGAGACACAAGTATGAACCAGATTTTTTTTTCAGGATTAGAATATGAGTAATTTTTTCTTAAATATGGATGCTAACATCTCTATTACTAGTATTTACATTATGTATTTTATATATATATATATTTTATGCTTTATATTATATTCTCTTACGTATCACATCGCACCTATGTCTCTGATTACATTACAATAAGGTATTTACTGATTTCTCTGATCTAGTGTGTTTAGACAGATTAACATGATGTACTATGCAGTGTTTCATTTTGGTTGGAATTCCTTTCTGTGGCAGTTGGTTTCAGATATATTCACAAGTGTTTATTTATAGTGTAAATATAAATGCATTGCTAACTACTTCATAAACTACTGTACACGTATAGTAAAGGTCACAGAGGGCCTTGGCTGATGAAGAAGAATGTGATGAGAAAAGCAATTGTATCTTTCAGGAGTGTTTTCTACCAGTGAGCTTTATCTTGCAGTAAGAAGCTTGATGTTGCCTGCAGAACAAAGTGGCCACTGTTGCTGCCTCTGAGCTCACAAGTCTTTTATTCAACCTATGTAAATGTCATTGACAGAAATTCATAAAGTTCAGGTCCATAAGCAATTATAACCTATATGTTACAGACCCCAAGGACCTTAATGTAGCCTTCTCTACTATCTGTCATCTACTATGGACTTCAGGTCTTTCATCACTGTATAAAGACAACACGGGACTGTGCTGTATGCACAGTTTGTGTATCAGCGCTTTGGGATAAGTCAGAATCTGCCTGGTGGCCCCAAAGAGCAGGAATCTGCTTGCAGATTCTGCTGCACAGGAGCTTAGAATAAGTGAGGAGTCTATATCAGGAGAATTAGAAACTCATTCTGTCTATTCTCTCTTACCTCAGTTCACAATGTGTTAAGCTCTGAGATGAAGAACATGTTTGTAAGAGGTACAAACAACCGTGTATTTTAGAATAATACTTCCATTTATGTCTGTTTACTTTTTTGAAAAGGAAAACCAAAGAGGTAAAAAGGAACTTTTCCTTCTTTTCATAGTTATGAAAAAATTTACTCCAGTTGCATGAAGCTGGAGTCTTCTGTCTCCCTTCAGCCAGAGAGGTCTATCCCCAAAATACAGGTTTATTGGCCAGTGTGCTGTTAAAATGTTAGAGACAGAGCTGAGCTACCTGAGCATTTTGCACAGCTTTCGAGTGCTATGTAAAAGTGGATCACAGTTCTCCTGACCCAAAGTACTGTATGCTCTATGCTATTAAAACCTTTCCTACAGCATGAGGTAAGTTGCAAACACTCATACCAATCTATTATCTAAGTACTTGGAGCATACAGGAGAGCTGTGAACTGTCCGTTTCAGCGCTCAGCTACTATATTGTGTGAAATACTGAAAACAAACCTTCATATGACATCTGTATGACATGAAAAACAGCAGTGACAGTGATAGCAAAAGACACCTCCAGCTGCAGAAGGAGGAGTTCTCAGTTTGTGCATTTCATTGTTGGTTCTCTGCAACTGAAAGACACAATATCCTATCTAGCACCTTTATATTATAGAAGAAAGACAGAAGAAATGTTTGCTCACCAGTTTTATTTCTGAGGGGTGTATTATTTCCTCAATAGCTACCGATTGTTCTTTCTCCTTCATTTTTCTTTTTCATTAATCTTGGAATTTATACCAGGGAGTGCTAGACAGAAGACTATATACTGAGGTGAACTTTGATTCTTCCTTGGACTTTAAGACTAATCTAGTGTAGAATGTGATTGACAAAGCATTTTCATTAACGTTATGCAGCTTTTTCAAGTTAACCAACCTAAGCAAATGAGGCTGTTAATGTTTACTCTGGCCCATTCTCTAAAATGGATTTGAACTTCAGCAGATTTTTTTTTTTTAACTTTTGTAGGTTACCAAATGGCATCGGTATTCACTAAATAAAAAATACTCATGATTATGCAGCAGGGGGCTGCCTAGATCAGCAATACTGTATGTACCTCTAATGGAAACCTGCTTTTACTTCATGACTGAATAATCACAGCAATTATTGAATAAAGTACTTTGGAGGATACCTACTTGAATTTCTTTTTTCAATATGGTTTCTGGGAATGGGACAGACAGCAGTTTTTGTAATCCATCCAGATGGTAACCATCAGTATTTGACAAATAATTAATACAAATACAAATTATTAATGCCATGATGAGAAGCTGTGACCTCAAAGACCTTATAATAGCAGTGAGATTTCACAGACAGACTGCATTGTGCTTCTATCAATAAATAGTGTCTCCATAAAATCAAATGCAAAATTAACAGATTTAATCAGAACTTTATACTAGGTGTACTTAACAGAATCATAAAAATTAAAGAAATAAAACATCTATCCTGTCCTGTCTTGATCTAACCTGTAGTCCATGTCTGTACAACACAAGATTTTTTCAAAAAAAAAAAAGGAGCTGACCAAATACAAGTGAGCCACAGGGCAACTGAGGATTTTCTCCATAAGCTGTTTTCCTGCAAGAGTGATGAAAGTGGAGCAATCTCAATTGAATTGACTCTGAAGTGGACTGAAGTAGACCATAGCTCCTAGTCACTGTGAAGTGTGCTGTGAACGCATAAAATGAAGTGATGCAAGTGAATCAGCGAAGCCCCACAGGATCCCTCAAGAAGTGACCTATTGCAAGGCAATGCCTTTGCACCACATTCCCTTCTTTGCTGTTGTTCCCCTCACTCAGCTGGCTCACCAGCTCAGCCCTGGCAGCCGACAGCTAGCACAGCCTCTGCCTTTCACATGACCAGGTGCTTTTGCCTCCCCTCTCTGCTAGTGATTCCTCTCATTCCCAGACTTTCCAATCAGACAGTTGCAGAGGCCTTTAATGATTTCACTTGAGGCCCCTTTATCTTACAGACAGGCACTTGAGGCTCTTGGAAAGGTGGCAAAGCTGACATGAAAGACGAGAAGAATCTGTCTACACCTTCCCCTGTTGCAGTGCTGGGCAACACAGAGCTCCTCAGTGTTCAGGGCAAAACAGAGGCTGTCTTGAATTCAGGGTTGTGTGATGGCCTAGCAAATGACCAAGCCATGACAGGTAGCTTAATCATTCTACCTTTATTCAAAACCAGAAATACCAGACAAGCCAAACCTGTGTTGTTCTTTTTCTACCTAAACCACCCAACCAGGAGATTACTAGCAGTGGGATCTGTGGGATCTGCTGTCACTTAGCTATTGCTTCTAATCATAACAATATTATCCAATATAATGTTTTAATGTTATGTAATTATTCTCTGATTATCTAATGATTAAACCAAATTTCAATTGCTGTGCAGTATCATTTCATTAAAATGGCACTAACAGCAATAACATTCCTCTATTATTTTTTAAATTCTTCTTTTCCCACATCAAGTCAGATCAAAGGAGGACTGAAGATATTTGGTTAGATTCTCAGACAGACAAAGTTCCCAGCAACAGATTCATTGCTTGTGACAGCTCTAAATCTCTGAGGTGATGTGAACTTCAAAGCACCAATGATTCCATAATGATTTCAGCATGTAGTTAGAGCTGGAGCTGTTGGAGAAATTAGTGCTGTTTCAAATTGTTAAGTACTTCTTTCCTTTGAAGAAAATAACAATTTTGCAAAATATTTTGCACGTTTCTTTTAAACAACTTGTTTTAGCAGCTATTTTTTCCAGCTTTGTCTAGGACTACCAAGGCTATTCTATTCCCTGAGTGAGAATAATTCTTCAGATCACACTTATGGTGCATTTTCCATATATAATAATAAAATCTGTGCTTTCTGTTGGTTAGAAGCTATTGCTTTCAGGA
>NW_010197648.1:104919-124977 GCF_000695765.1 Mesitornis unicolor | reverse complement strand
TTCCTGCTGGCAAGCTTATTTGGGGGAATAATTAAATAAAACATTTCTTAAATATTATGAATAAACCAACACAGAAACATTTTTTTTTCTTGGCTCTATTTACTACTTTACAGGGTAAAAAAAAAAATCAATGAAAACAATTTATGTGGAGAAGTTTTCCATTTTCTCCCAAGCAACACAAAAAGAACTGCTCTATTTAGTTTAGTCATTTAATACCTACTACTCCAGCAACAGTAACCTGATTCAACAGATCACCATTTACACCTCTTCAGGGGATTTTTTAAAGTCCAGTTTTACAGTAGTGCTCTGCCCCAGGCACTACTCTGCACTACTCCTTAGCTCTCACCACCAACCACCTGATTGCTACAGAGCCTCTGTCCCTGGGCTTCTTCAAGAATACACCTGAAAGCTCTTGTTTTCTGGAACAAAAGACAACTTCAAATCCATGGAAATGATCACAAAAATGAATTATTTTCCAGTCTGTCCTACCCAGCAGTGTGCAAAAGAAGCCTGTGTCTTTGCAGAACATTAATATCCTCTCATTTTATTCCCATCCCAAGTCAGGCAAACTCCTAATGCTTTTGATGTAAGCTTTAGTGGGCTGCATGTCAAGTAAAGGAAATGATCCCAGGAGATGTACAGTGATTATCAGGGTTACTGCAGTTATTTCCGAATGAAAGTATTGGCAAAATGCCAAACATTTTCATAGAAATCACTGTTGTGCTTGCTAAATTACTGTGTTTCTGGTGATTCTTAGGGCTGTATACATATATTAGCAAAACAGAACAACATTTAGTAACAAGTAGAGGTTCACTTAGGTCACACAATGTTGAATCCAACCCTGAAAAGCACAGAGATCCTATTTCTTGATTCCTCTTTTTTGGCTCTCTTCACTGTGACTAATGCTCTCCACAACACCCTTCACACAGCGTGTTTCTTAAACTTCCTTTTTTCTGATAGTAAAACAAATTAAAACCACAGCTTCTTAGAACTTGCCCCAAACTTTTAATGATGGTGTCATAAATGCTTTACATTAACAGACTGGCACACCTACATTTCCTATGTTCTGACCATATGGAAGTTAATAAACTTTCGATTCACTACAGATTGTTGAATGGACTGTGAAGATTTTGAATAAGAATGGAAGTCTGATAAAAATAAAAAAGGTTTACTTTTCAAATGTCTGTAACCATATCTGACATACAGAACATTAATTATCTCATCCTTACTCTTTGTTTCATTTTTTTAATCATTCTTGTAAGGTCAGGAAAAAACATGTTACTCCTAATACGAACCTCAGAGAAGAAATTGATTTCTAACAATATAGATAAACATGTTGTTGTCTGTTAGTAAAGAGTTTCATAAGACTAAATTATTATGACAAGGAAAAATGACTTTAAACTGGTGTCATCTTCAAGTTTTCTTTATTAAATCCTACCTTCTCCATGGTGAACAATTTTCATCAGATGATAGTCTGATGACTATCATCATTTCAGCAATGTTTTCTGGACAAAGATATAGATGAGTTTACAAATACTTCCAGAAGAAGAAAGACCTCTTGCATATAGGGAGGACCTAGTCTTATATTTTAACCCAACTTCTACAAAATAATTACAAAAAGTGGGTTTCTACCATTAGGGTAGTGTTAAGAGCAATAGAAACACAGTCAGAGAATTCCCTACTTTGAGCAATACTTAAGTTGCCACCCAAAACCAAAGAGTTTTATAAAATTATTAATTTGGGGCCAAACACAATAGAAGCCAGACAGTCTTCAGAAGCTGTAATAATTTTAATTGCAGATGGAGGGATGATCTTGTTTTCACTTCTCTGATTTGACTATTACATGACTGTAATTCATTAATTCAGGGTCAGACAATGAGCCTTTGAGCAATTATTCGCATGACTGGTTTCATAGAATTCAATGTCCTCATTTAAAGTGCCATTAAAATGGTACATGGTTGCATCTAACTAAAGCAAACATTAGTTCACTGCAACACACAACAGGTAGCACTGCAAAGTCTCTAATCTCAGCCACTGACTATTGAGAAAAATGAGAAAAGAAAATGGCTTCATGAATTTGGCTTGTTTCAGAAAAGATTTTGCTGAAAAAACCCCAAGCCTTATACTATATTCGGGAAAACAGAAGGCTTGGGTTTTTTCAGAATTTTAGAGAGGCTGCTTGTCACAGTTTGGTCAAATTCAAGACAATGCCAAGGGAAAAGTCTGAGGTCCAACCCTAAAAATACTTAAGCATTACACTGGATAAGTGTAAGGAGGAAGCAAACATTGAATCTGCCAGGCACACAGGCAACTCAGTCCCACGTGTGTTCTCACCTATGGCAGCCGCCTCAGCCAGGCATCTTGTGCAGAATGTATATAAGAAGTAATATGAATCTCTGTTTAAGTACAGCACAACCCCCGTTCCACTTGTTAGGGGAATTAGACATTCTCTCATTCCTGGTCATATCTCCTAGTCCAACACTGTTACAGTATATAGATTTTTAACTCAGATAAACAAAATGTCATTATGTTTAATATGACAATTAAAAAGCTGGATCTAAAGAACATATTTTCTACCTGTCTCTTTAACTTTCCCTATTGCACAGCTTATGACCAAAATTTTTCAGATAGGTTTAGGATGCTGCCTGAAAGATGCCATAAAACCCTGAGTCACAAGCTAAATGTCTGAAATCACCTCCATCTGCACATTTCTTTCATATATTTTTGGAGAACACGTGGCCAAAAGAGAGAACAGAAGAGGCAGAGACACTACTTGATTTCTTCCACACTGGAGTGGTTTGCATGCCTTGCTGAAGACACGCTTCATTTTGCCATAGTACTGCAGAGATGGATTTGGAAAAACATGCTATTCCCTGGCTTGTCTAGCAGCCTGGTGATTTGTTCCACACAAACAAAAATATAAATACCAATACCTGGCACACAGGCATTGCAGGAGTCTCAAATCTTTGCAAGTAAGATACCAGCTAGGCCTAAAAGTCACTGCATATTTCCTTGCTCATCAAGAATAGAGTATTCAATACCTTTTAGAGAGATATGTCCTTCATGGCTGAAGATAAAGGCTAATGAGGCTGGAATTAGCATAGATTAACATCATCTAGTTTTAAAAGGTGTTGAGGGAGTATGAGTCTAATCCAAAACCCAGAATTCATGCCTTTCATCACCATCCCACAGTACCACACCTGAAAGGATCCTCCCCTGCCTGATGTTAATTTGAGCCAAAACATTAATTCACTCCCCAGGGAGCATTTCTTTGCTCTGTTCTGTACTGAGATATGTATAAATCAGACTGACTCTATTAGTTCTGTAGTTGGCATGCAAATGCCAGGTACTCCTGGAACTATTAATTGCCATTAATACGGGACTCTGTAGTGGACAACACAGAGGTGTAGAGATCTTATTTCTTAATGTATTTTTTGTAGGCAGTGATGCTCTGTGGTCAGAAAAAGATGTTCCTCCAGTGAGTGATTAAGATCAAGCACCTAACTCTGTATTCTGATGTGAACTTTGCAGATTAACAAAGCCTGTGAAACTCCTTCTGCCTTCACAAGGGTGAAGTTTGCCTGTACCAGTATCCATTTAGAGGCCCTGAGGACACAATCCATGGAAAAATGTTCCCAAGATAAATTAGGGTTGAGAGGACAAAGGACATCCCTTCTGTAAAGTTATTTGATAGGTGTTATTTTCACAAATGATAATGCTCTATGAGTTGTTGTGCCCAGAAAAGGTCCATCCTTCCTCTTCAAATGTGTAATACGTATGGAAATGTAAGTAGTCTTCATTAATCCCTGTCATTTCTTTATAAAAATACATTACAGAATTATAATGGTTTGTTAAGATTATTCCTGTAAAGCATTTCATCTGAAAAGTGACATTTCTTATCTTTGTCCTTGAAACTATTCAAATAAGTGCAACCTGCTATTATGAAAGTTAAGAAATAGAGCCCACCCTTCCTTCAACATGAGACACTGGAGAAACTACTACATGGGGAAGATTTGTCTTTTTTAGGTGATGTAAATGGATCTTTAAGCAAGACTTAAAGGACCTTCTAGAGTCTACAGATTCCTCATATCCATAGACCTGCATGGGAATTAGTACCTCCAATGGGTTGTGCACTAGACGTGGTGCTGGACTAGAAACCCAAATGCTATTCAGACCACTTAAAACAGTTGTGTCCCACCACATTGGAACAATTTTCTGTAATATTTCTTGACAAAAAGACAAGCAACTGAAGAGAAAGGCAAGTAATTCACTGATAGTACTGCTTTAGCCTCTGAAGTATGACATGTGCTTGAATGACTCAATGAAATTCTCTGTTATAAAGAGCAAGATGAAATTCCACAAAATACTTACAGTTCTTTGCATTAGTAGAGGAGTTTCAGAACAACCTATCCCTTCATCATTAAAATTTGATTCCATATTGATTATGTCTTCGATCACCTCTTCCATCTGATAAAATAATATTTTAAAATAAGTAATTGTAAATACTAATACAAAATTGTATTCTGAAAATGCAGAGGAAATAAACTTTAGTATTTGTTACAACAATAAAACTGGATTTCAGAAGTCTGTATCTTAAAATTCAAATAATTCAAGCATTTTTACACAATATTCACATTTTTCACTTCTTGAGAAAATAGGTCTTGTGGTTTAACAAACAACTTCTTTCCTTTCAAACACTACCCCATTCCCCTTTTTAACCCCTTGTTGCAACACCAAGATCCAATGACAGGAGCGCACTGCTAAGTTGTAACTGCAATCTGTCACCTTCATCAAATGTGTCATATTCACAGCGTATTACTGCACTGGTGCAGGAAGGCTGAAAGGAACCTGTGGTTCTGCAAGAGCATGAGTCACTCAAGATTTGGTGTTACACACTGCTCTCAAGATTCAACAGGCAGAAGTTTGTGTTGTGTTGGGCAGTACAGTGGATACTTCTCCAGCCTTCTGGTCCCACTTTTGCTCTACTCTGAATCAAGGGCTGCTGAAGCAGATGGGATAGCTAGTTAATTATTGGGGTTAAACAGAAAATACTTTGCAGACGTATACACTTATATAGATTTAGACAGAGTACAGTATGAGTTTTCAATAATAATTTTGGTCTGGTTCCCTTCACAAAATAGTTTTGGAAAAGACCCCATAATGAACCTGTCACTATTAACACTGCTGTATGTAGCAGCACTTGACTTGCACTCTGAGGCCTTTCGAGCAGCTCTTGGAAGCTGTCTGAAGAGCCGCAGCTGAAGGAAATGTAGAGGGTCATATGCAACACAAGGAAATACCACCCGGGCCAGGGACCTTTCGGTACAGACTTTCAGACCACAAGGCCCAGCACAGGTCACATGTGCACTCCTCTCCCTCTCCAAAAACTAGACATGTAATGTCCCAGGAGTTGTGCCCAGACTTATTTAGGAGAGTGCTCTCTGGGCCCAAAGTATGCCAGGAAATGCCAGCAATTAGACAATACGGATGACTACAGTTCAGTGCACCAACCTGTGTGTTGGCTCTGAATTGTTTATGAGTACACCTACAGCATACACTGAAGCACAGGCCACATCTGCAACTAGGAAATGACACTGTGCCAGTCATGTCCCTGAGGCTCTGGGATGGGATTATTCAAATTATTGGAGTGATGCCAGCAAGGACTTTGGCCTCTGACAACTATCACTCTTCTAGTCATCACCAGGCACAGTTCAGAAGAATGGTTTACAAGCAGCCATCTTGCTCTCCAGCACAGAGAGTAGTACCAGGATGGGCACTGATTGTTCCTGGTCAGATACCCAAACTATCTGAGAACAGTTCCAGCACGCTGTGCTTCCCAGCACAGAGGTGACCACAGAGGCCTCCACAAAGGCCATCTGAAACAGCCTTTGCAGAGCAGTGGTTCCAGTAATCCATGAACCTGACATAAGATGTTAAATGTCAATGAAGAAGAAATGGAGGGGCCTCATATGAGCTCTCTAGGAAGTCTTGGGTTTATTTTTTTCAGTTCCCTCATGCTTAACTGCATAACATCCAAATGCTCACAGGGGTCACATTTTTAAGATGTGTATTTGTAAGATTTGTCTGTTTTGTTAAAGCCCAAGATGTGATACAGCATCTCCGTTTCTCATTTCTGTAGGAATTCCCCTTTTACCTAATAAGCAGTCTCTCTTGAAATCTATTGAAGTATTAAAGGCCATAATGATCTACATCTCACACTAGCTGAGAATCTGACATTGTATAATAGCTGTACCTCTATTAAAATCAATGGTGGCACTAAAGTTAGAATATCTATGCCAATTTACCCAAGATAACCCATATATAAATATATCAGCTACCTGAAAAATGAATGAGCTATTCTTTCGGTTATGTCTTTAAAGAAATCATTATTTAACTTTGTTATGCAGCTAGGATAATACTTTTAGACAGAAATAACTCTTGTCTGAAAAAAACGTTTTGCATTGCAAAGTACATATTCAAAAAATGTACAACAATATATGATGCATTGATAAAAAGATGCAACAGAACGTTTTAACTGGCAGGAATTTAGCTCATGCAATAAGCTGTTCATAGATATTCGAGGGAATCACCCATGTAATCCAAAAGGATTCAGGGAGCAACTGCTGCAAGCAAAGGCCTCACAAAAAGTCATCTCTTGCCCACATGACCAAGGTGGGTCATGTCACATTTTTCCCCATTCCTTTCACCAGGCCTGCCCTTACCGCATTTTCATGTTCTCCTCCAAGGGCCAGCAGCTTGGTAACGGGGCTTTCTGGTGTGCCAGTATCACTGACGGGAGGCATGTGTCCGTTTCTTAAAATGGAGGTGACTCCCACAGGCTGGATTGTGTGGGAGTGGGACAGGGAGAGCGTCTGGCTGGATAACTTGGTATCGAGGGTCAGGTACTGCTTCACCTGGTGCCTCTGGCTTTGCTGTATGTGGTATCTAGACTGATTTTCCAAATGTGTTTGTACCTGGGAAGGAATGGAAATAATTGCTAAAATTTAAAGTTACTGGTACCGATATTTACCCATATGTTCACTTAAAAAACTTCAAAACAATACGTTCAGCTTTAATATCACTTAGATAGAATTATTATTAACCTTAAATCTTCTTTTTTTTCAAATTTTGCACCCTTTCATATTTCTTATTTGTGTATTATTTCCCCCTAAAAAAGCTGAATAAACCTCAATAATTATCAAAGAAAAATAGAATTAGAAAAGATAAACATGATCCTGAGAAAAGACCAGAAGTATGCTACACATTTTTCTCTTCTCATTTAAGAATGACCTCTGTGAAATCACTGATCATTACAATCAAATCTACAAGCATATATGCACTCTAAAATTAATATCACAGTGTTTTTACTCATTTGTACTTGAAAAAGCAGATAAATGTATAAAGGAATAATATAACACAATCAACTTCAATATCAACAGCAGCAGATATTCACTCATACCTAAATCCACATTTGGCTCACCTTGTTATAAGTACAGTCAGTTAAATGCGGCATTGCTGCACTTTTGCAAACACAACAAAACAAAAAAAAGAAACCCAACAAAATAGAGTCCAAGCTCTAGTCCTGGATGACTGTTCACTATCCTCAAGGCGTATAGCCTTCTTGAAGTGCCTCTTGAAGACAGATCGCTTTTTGAGTTGGTAGGACTTTATAAACCAAGTGGTCATGCCAAAATGGCTAATTGAGTTAGACTTTGGGCCATCCTTTGATTCCAGAGATTGACAGTTGCTACTTCAAACAGCTCCCATTTCAGATCAATGTCACATTCCTGCAATTTAACTACCAGAGGAGCACTGCATACACCAACCTTACTGTCATTTCAGCCCTGTGGCTTTCTCCTCTTTCTATGGCATGACTGGTCACAAATTTCTTGTAATAAATTTTTCTCAAGTGGCCTCTGTGTAAGCATGATTAATATTTGTTAAATAATAGCAAGACATGCTTTGCAGACTTTTTTCTCAAAAAAAAATTCAGTCATTTAAACAAACTTCTTTTTAATTCCCCTAACAGACATAAGCAGAGATAAATAGTCCATAAAAGGGGTTTGCATTTAAATTAGCTATATTTTTGCACAATATTACAGTACCTACTTTATTTTTAATCATTATGGTAGCATGTCTAGAATTATTTTATTTCCTTTTCTTTAAACTAATTTTCTAGTTATATAAAAAGATTAAGCCATGTAGTAATGAATATAATATTAATTATTTTGATGCAAGCCTTAAATTTATTAAATTATATACTATTAAAATATTGATATAAAATCTTAAATACGCTGTTTAGATTTTCCCCTGTTTTATACTAGGAAGATATGCATCCCATGTAAGATTTTAAAAACCACGTGAGTATTTGGGATTTACTTAAATCATGCTGTCACTTGTCTGAACTGAGATCTTTGTGTTAGTTTTAGAAATTGTATAATGTACTGTTAATTTGAGCTCTGATTTATCACATGTAAGGATACATATAAAACCATCTCAAATTATTCATACTTACGCATCTATGTACTCCAGCTTCAGTAAGACTTAAGCTTGTACTGGAAGACACTCAAGCAGTTTCTTAAATTAGAATCCAAACACAAAATCAAAACCAGTTCAATCAGAGTATCAATCCTGGGTGAAATGTAATGTGCTGAGGGAAAGAAAATACATTTCTTTGCATGGCCAGAACAGGGTTTTGCTGTGCACCCTTGTTTTCTGCTGCTGTTTCAGAAACATCCATGGACACATTGTGCTTGTGTTTGACTCTAGGGTTCTAGGATCCCTGCAGAGTGACCACTACTCAGACCATTGCACTGCCTAAACTGATGAGGGTGTCTTGCAGCAGTGCAGAGCACTGCAATGAACAGCTTTGAAAGCACAACTACTTCATGTGGCATAAACAGGAGTGGGATCAACGCATAGGCTACAAATGCATCTACTGCATTTCACCCCAACTACTTTTTTGTCTTAAATGAAGCTGATAATCACTCCATAATAAGCAATGAATTATTGTCTTTGAAATTCTACAGACCTAACTGAAGCATGAAATCCAACATATCACATATCTTCAAATTAAATGGGAAACATAAGACATTTGCAGTGTTCAAAGTCTATACTCCTTGGTTTAAAAGTTGTTTTTACAATAATAAGGAATTTTAATAAGAAAATGAGTTCTGCCACAAGAAGATTGCTGAAAAGTCAATGGCTTGCTTTTTACTTTCTGTGGGCTTCAAATTGCTAGCAGCCAACTGAAACCTCTGTTTCAATTGAATTGAAACTCAATTTCCCAGTAAACCACTACAGGGCCATCTCATCTGGCAAGGGGAGGATCAGTGAAAGACAATCAGCTAACTGATTAATCAAGTTTAACAGGAGTGCTTATTTTGTATTATATGCTTTGAGTGCTTCTATCCTGTCCACACTGTCCTGAACTTCCACAGAAGGAAAGGAATTCGAAGCTTCATCGACAGAACCAGTTGCTATGGTTTTGCAATCCTCTCCATCTCGTTCACTGTGCCAGTTGCAGTCATTACAAAGCAGAACCACTAAGGTTAAAAAGGAATATATGCCCTGATCAAAAAGTACCTAAAGATGCAATCCCTGCTCATCTTTATATATATAAATAAGTCTCTAGAAGACAATGCTAATAAGAAGTAAAGCACTCTTGAAAGTCAAACCACTATGTAAAGACAAAGCAGAGCTGGACTCCTTAGATAATCATGCTGCTAGTATGTAATAAATGGGGGGAAAAGTTATGGAATGCTAAATAAATACTAAAATTGCAAGTCAAGCTCTCAAAAATTAGAAATTCCTGTTAAAACTACCCATGCAACATGTGTGAAATAAAAGAATAAACTCAAACCTTAATAGTTTTATGAATCCAGGTAGTTCAGTGTCAAATACCAAGTATGATCTGTTTATTCTTCCCTGGGATGCTCGATGAGTTTTATTATTTTATATCAGTAGTATTAAGCTAAGTTTCAGTTTACATTTTCTGAAAATTTCAGATTAAACTCTTTCAAATAACTGTTACCATAATTAAAAATGCTAAATATTGACTTGATTTTGAGCTTCTTTTTAATGGTGTAAAAATAGTGGCTAACACTGGCATAGGTCACCTAGAGAGGTCATGGAATCTCTGCCCTTGGAGTTTTTTAAAACTTGACTGGACAAGGTCCTGAGCAATTCAAGAAGTGAAAGAGATCTAGAAATAGTCCGAAAAAAATGAATTGGTAATCTAAATATTTAAACCCTGGGTGATACTATTAAGTCTGGGAAAAAATGGTATCAGGTTAAGAGTTCAGTGATATAAATACAAAAAGCAAAATAACTGAAAGATCACTCCTACACATATGTAATCCCAGAAGTAAAACAGCCCAGTTTGACATGCACTTAGCTGTTTGGAGACTTTGATCAGTTGAATGCCTTAGAACCACCAGATAAGATCCTTCCATGAAAAAACTGGAAAAAAAAAATATTTTTCAGAGTAGTAGTACCCTTATTTTGCAAAATAATCCCCTTACAGTACCCTCCAGCAGTTCTGGGAGACTAATTTTCTAATCCTTCATCTTTTGAAGAGTTCTCATAATCTGTGTGAAAATTTTGTTAGAGACTATGTGAAATTTTAAGATGAAGGTCTCTCAATCTCTCCATCTAGAAGGCCTCCCGTGTATATAAAATCAAGACCAGGGCCGTGTGATGTTGATGCTGACACACTCTTTACTGCCACAACAATCTGAATGTAGGGTTACCTTCTTTTTTTTTTCCTTTTTCTCAGTCAATTATTGTTTAGTCTCCTATTTAAAGAAGAACAGCTCTAAAGAAAGACTCTGAGACACTTTCCAGGATAGAGCACTCAAGAAGCTGGTGGGTCAGTGGACCCTGGGTTCTTATCTCTGACACAAATTGAGCAGTGTGATTTGATAAAGCATATCTTCTAGCTCTCAGGAGACCATTTTCCATTAAATGTCTCTCTGCCTTCCTAATTTTTTTATGAAATGGGTGACCTTGTTAATTGACATACCTGATTTGTGGGAATCCCTAGCAGAAATTAGCACCCAGTGACCACCTGATGATCCAGACCCTGACTTGGACAAGCCTCACACACAGCCCAGAACTCAGTGTTTTTCTGCTCCGCCTCTCAGGATAGCTAGTGATCTGACCCTTTCTATCAAGTGTTTCTGAAGTTATATAGGCTCTTTTGACTGTTGTGTGTGCAACGTGTAACAAGGTGACAAATTTGGGCAGATGAAGTGCTGGTTCTCCTCCCAGGCATTCTCCTGCAGGGGCTGCGGCCACATACTTTAAATGCTAATTATTTCAGTTTATTTGAGGAGTGAAGGACACCATAAAGTTCAACAGTAAACGGATTATCCGCTCCCTCCTAGGCACTGGTTTTGTCTGTTATCTGGATTTTCTAATCATGGTGAAATTACAGCCTATTCAGAACTAGAAACATCAGGCACATAGGGAGCCAAAAAACAACCAGCCCAAACTCAAATATTATAATTCCACCAGAACAAAGCTAGGACATGAATGAACACTTTGAGGTGGGTTTTGTAATCCAGAAAAGATCCCAATGCACACATAACTCACCTCTTTCTGTTTTATATCTCACTGACAAGGCAGTTCTGAGAACAAGAACATAACAACTTTTCAGAATTACAGATGCTTATTCAAACTTTTTCAATTGCTCTTTCTAATTTGAGCACACATCATTATGTTGTAAAACTGTGGTAGAGTTGTGTAACAGTTTTCCCACATTCACAGTAATTTTACTTTCACTTCTAATATATTGAGCAACGTCATAATTAGGCCTTCTATAGTTTATCTACATAAACAATTTTAGTTCCATTTTTGCTGATCAGATTTTTTTATTATTATTACAAGAATATGTAGCATGCCAAAAGTAAGAAAGAGGGCATATTTAGGGGACCTAGAGGAGACATGAACAATGTCAATGATATTCCAGTAAGTAGCAGTGCTGTATCTCGTATTGGTATTCCACTAAGGGCAAGCAGGTGATACCTGTACTCCCAGGCTGCTTAGCCCAATATCAGTCCTGGGAGAAATAATAGGAAAACTGAAAAGAGTTTCAATTAATAAATTATTAAAAGACAGGAATATAATTAATGCTAGTCAACATAGTTCTGTGCAAAATAAGCCTTGTCAAACAAATCTACTTCTGTTCTTTGATGAGATTTCAAGTTAGGTTGCCAAAGGTAACGATGTAGGTATAATACACTTCAACTTTTGTGTGCCTTTTGACTTAGTATCGTTCAATATTCTAATTAAAAATATAGCACTACACAATATCAATAAAGTGTGTTTTAACTGGATTAAGAATTGGTTAACGAACATGCATAAGAAAGTAATCAGCAAAGACTTGACATCAGACCAAGGAACTCTTCAATCTTGTACTCCTCAACATTTTCATCAGTGATCTGGGACAATGAAAAATAAAAGTTTAAAAGAATAAATGTTTTTAGAATAAATATTTTTTAGAGTAGTGATCCCATTGAAAGGAAATGTGTTCTCAATCAGCCAAATACACATCTGCATATGCTGGAGGAAGAAATACAGGATGCAACAATGGAGAAAACACTGGAAGCAACGAGTTTGTAAATAACTCAGCTGGAGTGTCCAGGTGATGCTATAGCAAGAAAAGGAAAATGGCATTAAAAACATAGTGAATAGGAGCCTGGCTTTACTCTGCTGTTATTTAAGGCTCAGGAGAGAATAATGGAATCCTAAAAATATTTCTATCCTAAATATTTTTAAAACACAGTTGAAAAAATGGAAAGGATGTAGAAAAGAGCTATGAAAGTAATTGAACACTGAGAATAGGGTGTTTCAGCTATGTTCTTCCTGTCAAATTAAAATATATGGGAGATGCTGAGTGGGACAGGGTCCTTCAGCGAGCATAGAAAGCATGGCAAGAGCCACTGGCCACAAGCTCATGTTAAGCAAGCTCATATCGGAAACTGTGTGAATAAACAGTGAAATACTCAAAAAGAAATGCTCTAACTGCTATTTTCTTCAAATTGAGGATCAATGACTTTCTGGAAGGGATGCATTAGCCAAATCCAGGGGGTACTTTTATCAAACACATTCTTGGACTCAAAGCTGAGTTAATACTCAGTAATGGATAGTAACTGAATGGAATACAAAAAAGGTCTGTAATTTTAGAGGAATTAGAATGAGTGGTCTAATAGTCCTTTCTGTGTTTAAGTTTTGTGGGGTTTTTGGATCTTAAAACTGGCTATTATAAAAACAACTTTTTCTCTGATGAATATTCACACTGAATTTAATAAGTGTTTAAATCTCTGCTACAAAATAATATGCTTAAATGTGGTCATAGTATACCAGACAAACTCAGTAGACTTCATTACAGTTTGCCATATATGTTGGATGTTAATTTGTTCCAGTGTTTTAAATAGCTTTTCATGTGAAATTTCTCACCCTGATGGGCTGGCATGATTTGTCATTAGTCCTGAACACAACACCTCTCTGAAACTGTTTGAGTTATGGGGCTTCATGTTCTTTTCAGCCACTGTACCAGAAAATAAGCATCTAATTATGAACTTTTTAATTATTAAAATGTTCTGTAAGTACTCAAAAAAGTCTAATTCCATTTTAAGATAAGAAACACAGTCACAAAACAGACTATTTTAGCTCTATTTCCGACTTTCATGGATTTTAATAGTTAGGAGAAAATGCATTTTTGGTGATGAAATAATCCTTTTTAACTTCTATTACAAATGCACATCAGTTGTTTGTTTGTCCTGCTCTTTCTATTAAACTTTTTGAGAAAAACACATTTGTGAAATTATTTCATAATAACATGAAATTTCAATTTAACTTAGCAATTATACACTTCTGTTCTATCTTAAAAGCTATCGCCAAATAATGTAGCTATTCACTTTAATGTTTAGTTTATAAAAGCATGTGTGATTATCTCAATTAATTACTTAAGCTAAACACAGTAATTAATTTTTAAATGTGAATATTTTTCTTATTGGAACTTTGATTTGACTAGATGAGACCTTCTCCATTAGTATGCATGAAGAGAGAATTCAAAGCCAAAGACATCAGTCTGGCAACTCACAGCTGTGTTTAGTTGATGTCTTACAGTAGCTTTCAAGCTAAGAAAAAAATCTCATGTGACTCTAATGCACTATTTTTCATCTTATTTAACCTTTGACATCATATTCATCAGGAACTTGTGAATGTTCTTTCAAGGGTGAAGAGACTGAAAAAGAAACATTTTAAAGTTCTTCGACAAAGGCCGTGTCTTCAACAATGACTACTGCTTCTGTATTTTGGTATCTCAGTGTCTAAAAATAGGTGATAATTATAAATGTGGGGAAGGGTGGGATGGGAGCAGTCGGAAATTCTCCATCACACTGCCAGCCATTATGAAAAGTAAGAGGAATGTGGGAGTAAAAGAATGGCAGAAGACACTTTGCAGAAGCTGGCCCCGGCTAAGGAAGTTTTCTCTGCAGAGCAGAGGCAGCAAAGCAGCGTTTCTCTCAGGGAGAGAAAGGCAGCAGAGCTCTCAGGGCTGTGGCTAATACAGGCTAAATCTCACAGCTCGCCATTTCCTGTCAAATCCTCGTGCAGACGCAGGGATTTTGATAGCATTTCCCCATTGTGGTTTCCTCTAGCATTCACAGAGCATTGATAGAGCTCAGTCCTTTCAGGTATTCCTCTGTCCTAACCTCCCTGTGCAATCAGAAATGAGTTGGGGGAAGCCAACTACCTGCGCTGAGCAGCTACAGAGACGTTATCAAAGCAAGCACTTCCATTTGCACCGGTATACCTGAGACACTCTTGGCTTCTTAATTGAACTCCTGCAGTTAAGGTACACACAGCTCTGATGGCTCCTTATCCATCACCAGCTTGACTTCTGAAGAAAGGATCCCAAAGGTCTTAAGGCCAGCTTGTCATGTTTTAAAATAACAATGAGCCTCAATGACTTTGTGGTCTTCACTGGCAGAAAAGACTCAAGTTTTTAACATTGCACTATAAAACGGCCTATAAAGTTAAGCAAAGCAAACTACAGGAAGTATTTTTACAACACTATCCCTTTGATTTAAGTTAGAATTTAAGCTGAAAATCTAAACTGTGAATAAAACCAACCACTACAGTTAACAGGCCACACAAGAATAACAATGGACCACAATCAAATTATGAAACCCCAGCTAATATCTTTCTTTTGACTCTGCACAGTGACCCTGTCCATGCTCTCACTGATTCATGAGATCTGTGAATATAATAAATCTTTACTGATCCAGTTCCTCTTTATTGCTGATGTTATTAAAGGACAGTGAATGTCATTCTTGCATTTGAAGAATGGAAAGAAACTTTTTGTACAGCTAGCGATGTTTAAAGAGCTTGGTCCTGATACCTTTACTTAACTACTTGTCTCTACCTCCAGAAGTTATTCAAACTAGATCAACTAATAAGATACTATTAAATGGAGAAGAGGGTATCAGAAACTTATTCAAAGAAAATCAGATTTGAATATATAAATTACAGTTATCTGGGTTTTAGTTAAAAATTATCTGCTAATGAAATTCCACCAGTGCAGTTTGTTCAGTCCTTGTAGAAGAAACAAAATAACGGCATTAGATCTTCTATATTTGTCAACAGTAACAACTAGAACAGATTCATTAAAAGTTATAGCAGCATGGGAAATCCATAACTAGAATGATGTATTATATTCAGAGACTGACGATTTTCCAATGAATATTGTATATCAAAAGGAAATCTACTCTGAAATATAGCTTTTGTGTAACACAGACTGATACAGGGATCATAAAAAAGCTTGCAGACATGAAGGTTTAAATTTTAATGTCAGTATTTTTAACTATTTAACCTCAGATGAAAGCATTCAGGAAAAACAAAAGTTCCATATAGTTTATTTTGTTTTTCATGAGTAAAGTTTGGAATACAGGTCTAACTTTGGAGAGAACTAGCAGGTATGTGTACTACCTTTATGTGTAAATAAGCAAGTCAAGGGCTGAACTTCAAAACGAATGAACGAAAAGAAGACACTGGTGTGGTGGTTACTTTAGTAAATTCCTGAATAGTTTAAAAAGACTCTGGTTCGTCCTTTGATTTCTATTTGTTTTCATGCAACAACTATCACTTTCTCACTTGTATCTCACTTTAAAGGTTAAGATAACTCAGAGAGAAGAAACCTTAAAAAGTATGAAGAGTGAGCATGAAGTAACCAGTTTCTCATTGCTTGCTACACCATTTTTCTGGCTCCCCAGCTGAGCAGATGCTGCATCATCAGGAATGCAATGATAATGGCAGTAATATCCCTCCTGTTCCATTACAGACAACAAAATAATTCTAGGACCTAGATCTAAAAAGTGTATTTTCCTGGTATGTAAGAATATTGACACCAAATATGATGTGGGAAAAAAGTGCTGATGGTAAAATTGTAAAAGGAGAAAGTAGTAATTTGTTATTTGAGTGTACTGAAATTTCTGAGGGAGGGGATATGTCTTTTTGTCCTTACTTCTTCATTCCATTGGAAAAATGGTGTTTTCACACAAATAATAACATTTATAATGCGCTTTCCAATAACTTTGTCATGATTTTGCAGTACAAGCTAAAGAGGAAAATGTAAAACCTGAACACAGTAAACTTACCTCTGGCGTATTATTCTTCAAAAATTTAGTAAGTTCAAAAGGTTTAGCAGTTTTGGATAGATCCACTGTTTTTTCCTATTTCTAATAGAAAAGATTAATGACTGTATGCTAAGGGGACTACATCAATTTCCCCAAAAACATTAATCCCCTTGGTTGAAAAGCACAAGCAGTTTGTTAACAGTGGTAACAATTTCACCACCAGATGACAGCACTGCTTATTACTAACCCCTTTTTGTGTGTTCCAGTCCTCCCTCATTTTGAAAACAAACTGTATAGAGGTATGCACCCCCCAGCCCACGTACTGCAAGAACGGAAAAGACAAAGCCAGTGGCATATTGTAGTGTGGTAAAGTAGTCACATCAGAAAGGCTAATCTGTTGAACAAGTTATTTTAGGTCTGTGAAAGGTTATAGCTCCTATAAAGACACAGACAAAACCAGTTTCAGCCTAAGAAATGTGCTTTCTATTGCTTTCCTCAGTCTCAGAATGATAAAGAGGGCAAGGGGGGAAGCTTTCAAAGTAGGCATCTTAAGTTCAGCTTCACAACACGATCTTTGTGAAATCAAGGCAGCAACATTATTTTGAGCAAGTTTAGGATCAGGCCACAAAGTGTGCTTTCGTACAAGGGGAACAGGTTGAGATAGCTGACAGCAGTAGGTGAAGTTTCCAGTGAAACCAGGAGTGGCACATCAAGGATAGCAAGATGAGAAAAAAAGTAACGAAAAATATCCTATCAGTTGTTAAGGGCATTTTTTTAAAACCACCGCATTCATTTTGTGTTCAAGTATGTTTCATGGGAGTAAGCAGCAATGCGTCTGTCCATGTGGATGCTTCAGGATGTAGCTGGCGTTCTGTTCATGGGGTTAGCAAACATTACCTTCAGAACTTGAACATCAGCTGCAAATCAATATACTATTTCAGCAATAACTTCCACTTACATTTTGAGAGTACTAACAGTGAATTTACAGTGCATCAATTATGTAGTCCCTAAAATATTTTAATTATTTCATAGGATTTTTGTTTGTCACTATTCTCATAAATAAGAGGTAAATAAGGAGCCTAGCTGTTAGTGAAAAAACACCTAATATTACCAGAAATTATAACAAATATAACTATTTACTTAAAATTGTGTACATTTTTTGAGGGAGTCTTTCCTGAAGTATAGTTTTGAATGTTTGAGTCTGAAAAGGTAGTTTTCAGCCTAACACTGATGAGTATCTGCTACAGAGAAGAAGGGAAGCCAAGAATTCATTCAGAGAACACTTACAGGGTGTAAGGCTCCGAACACTTACAGGGTTCAAGGCTCCAAACACTTATGTTCTGCTGTACTCTGCAGTTGACTGGAAATGTCACAAAAATAGCATAACCAGTACTTCCAGTACTGAACTGAGCAAGTAATCTTGCCTTTTGACGTGTATTTAAATTAAGCTTAGTTCACATGTTCCATTCAGCAGTAACTCAATTAGCCAGAAAAAGAAAGATATTAATACCATTTCTAATGTATGACAGACCAAAATTCAGTTACTTTTATAATTACTTACATTCTGAAATCAGCCTTTAAAAGTGTTTAGAACAAGAACTGATGTAAAAACACCATAAATAGAATCAAAAGGCAGCCTAGCAGAAACAAGTGCATGTCCTTCAGTGTTAGAGTTGTACTTTACAGCATTTCCATTTCAATTCAGGTACAACAAACATTTGTGCACGTAGCAGACACTACAGAATAGGAATCAGAGAAGTGATGCTAAGGTAAACTCAAACTACTCAACAGTTTTCAGCCAATATCCACTAAATAAAAACATGTTAATTAACAAAAGATGATTGATTTTACTGGGATTAATCTACAGAAACTCCCACTTAGTTTAAATGAGAGTTCTGTGTGAATATGGAATTAATTACTACTGGTAAGTCATTATTAATAGCATTAATTTTAAGCTGTATTGAACAGAACAAGTCTTTCAAATGCAATGGTCCTAATGTGGAAAGGAATGTACAAGTTAGAAATAAGTTAACTTAGAATTGTCTAGAAAAATGATTGTCATAGCTATGTATGTGTGAAATCTTTCTGCCCCCAAAATTGATTTTTTTAGTTGAAAGTAAGAATATTTAATAATGATAACAGTATTGTAAAGAGTTTTCAGTATTTTGCCACAGAACCTTCAGAAGGAAAACATCATGGTGCTTGTACTGCAACAAAGCAGCGTGCTGTGAATGTTAACACTAAGATTTAGTAAGTGAGTTTATTAGTATTAACAAATTTATTTACTTATTAAGTAAATAAATTCTCATTTATCAGCATAATCAGTAGGCCATGTTATGGAAAGCAGGCAACTGGTAGTCTCTTTGGTCTGCCTTAAGAAGATGGCAGATAAAACTGTAATTCCAACACACACAAAATAAAGCAAGAACTGATTAGCCTGATTTTCATCACTCAGTGAAAGTGCAGAAACATTGTTTCACGGGCACAGTCACCTACTTGCAGTGGCTGGATTTCTATCAGTTTTATCCCCTCTACAAAACATCTTCACCCAGAGCCCAGGTACCCAAACACAAGAAAAGACTAGTACAGATCTGGCCATGAATAATGTGTGCTGCTGTTTGTGTATATATACAGTTGGTTTGAAGGAGAGAAAGAAGAAGTGGTTCATAAGAGTATTTCCTCAACTCTGGCTTGAATTTCAGTTTAAGAAGAAGAAATGATAATGCACTTTTAAGGAAAGAAACTGCTCATCTGTGTCTTAAATGCATTATTAACTGAAGAATAGATGTTGAAAGGAATCAATAGCATAAGAGTATGCCCATGGTAGCAGTTTCCTTCAATTGTCTGTCAGTCTGACATCACTGGTGGCATTCAAAAGGCCATGAAGCCTAAACACAGAGGCAGAACTATTCCTGTTACAGTCTTCTATTATTACAGAGTAGAATGAGCTGATTATCTATAACATCAAACACGGGTTATTCTCCCAGTTCACAGCCCCACTTTATTCAGTACTGTTTCAAAGTAGTTTAACAACATAATTACTAAGATTTACTTGGGTTCATCACCTTTTCCTTAGCTGTATGCACAGCATATACATAAATGTTTGCATTTTGGTAACATCCTTATTTTTCTTAGTCAACTCTAGAATCTATCTTTACATTGATGGCCCTCAGGACTCTCCCACTGAATTATCAGATGCATGAACTTTTGCTGGAGTGGGGAAGGCTTTTTCATGGAAAACTGTCAGAAGGTAAATGTAGCCTGACTGCAGCTGTACAAGTCTCTGAGCTGTTTGTATGCCTTGTCCCTCCTTCTTTGACCACAGCTGTGCAAGTGCACAGCACTGTTACAGTCAGGATGGTCTCTATAACTGGCAAGGATATCCTTCCCTAAAGACTGCAAAATCCCACTACTT
>NW_010197648.1:85508-104888 GCF_000695765.1 Mesitornis unicolor | reverse complement strand
CTGCTGTCCCTCCCCACAGTTGGATCTCCAGAGGAAGAATTTAGCTTGTCACATAAATCCATGAGTCTCCAGCCAAGCTAAATTTAACCAGCATTTTCAATTCCTGAATCAAGATTTTCCATGTTGACTACTGAAGTTTTGTTTTCACTTCCAAAGGTACATTTTACATTGTTGTCTTTTTTCTCTCTTCAGGAACATTTATAGTGCAGTTGAGTTGCAATTTACATTTGACAAGGTAAATGAAAAGGTCCTTTTCAGTTATATCACCTACCCTCTCTTCTCCTGCATGAATGTCTCTGTAAATCTTGAATGAGGAGCTAAGCATAGCAGTATCAGCGGAGAATACCCAAGCCACTTGTGATTTGCAGACCACATTGTCCTCCTATTTGCTGGAATGCTTTGAGGCAATGTTCAGAGTAGTGGGAAGAGCAGGAAATGCTGACTTAGGATGAACAGATGCAAAAAAAGAACTGTGTTTAATATGATTATGAAAGATGGTAACATTATCACTAAGAAAAATAAGAAAAGTTAGACCAACTGGCTAGATTAGGCTGATAATGTAAGTAGAAAAAAATTAGGGCTATCAGAAGACTGAGCAATTGAAAGAACATTAATTTCAGTTTCTTCTTAGAAGATAATTTGAGCATCTCTATATTCCTAGACAGAATACATGAAAGTAAGTATAAAGCCCTTCACCAAGAAAACAGGGAGAATAAAACTGTGAAAGAAAAGAAAGATGAGTCTGTCATTATGATGAAAACTAAGCAACCTTAAAAGAAAATGAAAACCAAGACAAGGCAATTACAAGAGGTGGGAAGCACACAAAACAAAAACAACCAGAGAATGTTGTAAAATTATAAGAAGAAATAATTTAGACCCTATTCTAGTTTTCTAGTGGATTGTTTACTTAGGTGCCAAGTCTAAAACTGGCCCTGGTAGGAAGCAGCACGACGCAGTGCTGCGGTAATAAAGGACTAGAGATCCCAGTTTGGCACTAGAAAATGTCCTAGGTAGTCACGTAGAAGAAATGTTTAACTACTAAACAAAACAAAGAAATAGAACATGTTCAACATAAAAACAAGCTTGGATGCAGAAAATCCTGGTTAGCTCACTTTCTGTATTTGCACAGAGCAAAGTGTTCTGATGTTACACCTGAAGCTGAAGGGACCACAGGAGTACATCAGCCAGAAAACCCCTTGTCAGCATGGGCTGGGATCATACAAAAGACTACCAGCAAAACTAGAAACACTGTTAATCCTCCTCAGGCTTTTGATCATCTCAAAGAGCCAAAGTTTATCTGGTTGTTTTGTTGCTAAGGTTTTCTTCAAGTTGGGAAAATTTGGATCAGTGAATAGGCAGGCAATAAACTTAAAGCTTTAGCTGCTTCGTTAAAGAAAATCCCGGACTCCTCCCTCATAGAAGAGAAGACAGTACCAAAAGTACAGTTTCACTGTTCAGATGATGTACACAGAAATTTATTTTAAATAATTTTTATTTTTTATTTATGTCAAAGTGTGTAAGGTGTGTGTCCACTGTGCAAAAACTGTCACGGAGGAGAGGGGAAAGGTGTCTCATGGAAAAGAAGCCCTGGGAGACAGTTAATTTCACTGCTAACCATACTTCAAATACTGGGACCAGAGAATTTTTTTTTGCTTGAAGATTCAGTAAAAGCCATAGAAAACTTCACAGTAAACATTTTTTCTCCCAATCCCAGTATACAATTGCAATTTCAGTGTACCAAGTGTCCATTAGTCCTAGCATTTAGACTTCAGTAATAAGAAGTGTGTGTTACAAGAGAGATGAACATGGCTATTAGTTTCCTAAACCTGCCTATAAATCCCACCATCTAAGAGGTCTGATATAAAACACTCTGGGATTCTCTTGATGAGACAAATACAGGAAAAAGTCTTTGCATAGAAGCAAGACAAATTAAAATTATGGTAGCAGTGTCTGCTGTACAGTAAAATTCTAAGTCTTTTTGCTGTAGGCTTCGTCAGTACACCATCTCTGAAGAAAATGTGTGGAGAGCAAGAAAAAGACACAGGTAGGAAGGTGAAAGCAGAGGACTTCAGCAAGAAGTGGTCTGCACATCTATTGGAAATAGATGTCTGCATATAAGCTTCATATATCGATATTATTCACACTCTGATCAATGGCGCAAATTCCAGATTACATTTTACAGCTGTACAGTAAAATAAACCAGTATTAAAATAAAGTATACAGAGTCTTGCAGATAAGAGAAAAAATAAGGGACCTTTCAGGTTGTGACCTTCTCTATTAGTGAGCAATGGAAGTTGAAGATCACATCTCCATCCTCCCAAGTCTGAACTCAATAGCTTTAACAACACTGGGAAGACAGACGAACACAAAAGCAGTAGTTGACTTTAGGTAGGATGAAGAAGTAAATGTGTTTAACACATTAAGTCTCAAGAATCACTTGTTTAATTCCATTTTATGTTTCTCTACAACTTTTTGTAGTTACATAGTTTTTGATTTCACAATAAAATAGTTTTTATTTAACCTACTTATTTTCAATTCCCAAATTTCCTGTTATCTAATTAGGAGCTTACTTTGTCTCTATCTACTTCTCTCTCATTGGGGATGGGATGGGGGGTGAGAGTGAGGGGATTGTTTGTTTTTGTTTAATCACTGCCTATTGCCAGAGGAATGTCTTTATCCTTGCTAATACCTTCTAGACCCTGATCTGGCAACTACCTCCACTTTTTCTATTTTGTCCTACCAAAGGCTTTCACTGATTTCAGGGGAATACTCATATGGAAAATTGTTTGTAGGACTGAAGCTTTAAGCAGTGAGAGTAAGGGCATCCTGCATTAGTGAGCTGTGAAACAAGTTCTTAAGAAGCGTACCACTCTTCGGTTTTGCGACAAAGATATATTTTATGCCTATTTATGTTACTGAGAATTGATCATAAAAACCTTATAAAAGGATTTGCAGTTTTCCGCTTATAGCTATAATGTCTTATGAGATCTCATCTTCTGCTCTTGAAAACATTTACAAATTTTGACTAGCCAAAGGACATCTATGTCTTGGAAGAAGCAAGATGACAAGCTGACATTTCTTGGCTTCAGTTAACATTCTTTAATCACCAGACCATGTTGTGGCTCCACTACACTGGGTTCTTCCTGAATGCAGCAAAACACTGATGCTATTCATAGGAAAATCACTCTTTTCCACAACACTTGCCAATAATTCAAATTACAGTGGATTGGCACTCAGGCGTTCTGTGTACTCAGTCCCTGCTCTTGCTCATTTTTCCTCAAGCAAAACTTTTAATCTGTTTTACTTGATAAATGCAAATTATAATACTTACTTATTGCTATTATTATATCTTTTTCATTTCTGAATATCTTTGGGACAAGGATTATTCAGTCCCATTTCAACAATGGCACCTTCTCTTCACTGGGACCTTTGGTTGAAACATTTCTTCTTCTTCCACCACCACCGCCACCACTACTACTACTACTAATCCCTTACTTATTCTCATTAAAAAACGATACTAAGCAATTTTATTTTTCAAGATAAATATATGGCATTGAAGTTAAATATATAAATTCATAGTTTTCTCTTGTATGATAAGCAATTAATCCATGTTAGTAGACTGAAATGGACTAGTAGACATTGCCTAGTAGGCATGCAAGTATTTTCTTACCAGTATAAGATTTATTTTCCCAGATTTCCTGTAACAGCCTATTAAGAAATCAATTATTGCATCACAAGAAAATTCACTGATTAAGCTAGTTTTCCTTTTTTTTTAACTAGAGAAATATGTTTGCTCTAATATGTTTGCAATGTAAACATGCATGCAGGTTAATTTTTAATCTGTAAGGGCTTGACAAGAGTGTATAAAAGTCTGGATATACTTCCTCATTTCATCCTTTTACTGATAGAAGTTGATGTTCCTATCCTTAACTAGAAATGTCTTGCCTGCTCATGTTTATGCAAAACAGATTTTTTGGAAGAGAAGAAAAAAAAGCAGCACTGCAACATCAGAAGGAAACATCAAAGGACTAGTGGCAAGATCTTAAGGCTTTTATCAAAGTAGTGAGGGAATGCATTAAAGCAACAATATACGTAGCTTACAAATGGTAGGACTATCAAATTTAACAGTATGTCTGGTGCACATAGAGGATGTGTTTTACATACATTCTTTGTTTTAAGAGAGAGACTTGAACAGTGGCTTTGCTTTCAAAACTTTGAGAGAAATATAAAGAAAAAATTGTAGACTCAGGTCTTTAGGTTGTGTCAATCAATGCAGCTCTTTCAGTCCCTGCTATAGTAGTCAGCTACAAGTCTCAACTCACCCCAGACCCAGACACCACAACTTCTGGTCCCAGCAAGTCCACAGACTGCTCCAAATGTTTCACTACTGCTCATTGCCATTAATATGCAAAAAGCTTCATACATCTGGGGATAATAACCGTTCCCCAGTTTTAAAGTTAAAAGAAGTGGGAGTTCATATAAAGCTAGTTCAGATAGAGCTGGGATTAAAAACTAGTTCTGTTATATGTGTGTGTGTGTGCGTGTGTGTGTGCGTGTGTGTGTGCACATATATGTATATTTATTTTAACAGCCTTGTCTCAGCCACAGTGTAATACTGAGAATTTGGAACTAGGCTTGCCCCTCATAGCAGCAAGGCAACATACATAGAGACATGAGAACAATTAATTTCCATAATAAGAGATCTGACTATTTGGTTCATGGAAAGAGCACATATTTTAAAAATGTTTTGGGTCTAGTTCTTGCAAATTATTCCTGCTAGATCATTATTACAGCAGTTTTCATACAATTATAGGAACATAGAATGGTTTAGTTTGGAAGGGACCTTGAAGATCATCTAGTCCAACCCCCTGGAACCATTGAATTCTAATCAAGAAAGACAAGATTGAATAACTGTTCAGCATCACTATGCTCACTCTGCATGTCTGCTTCACCCTCAGTGATGTACCATCCATGTGCCACTGTGTGTAGGATGATGTAGGCATGCTAAGCCACTGCTTTCTATTGATTTGCACCTCTTACAACATGTAATGTGGATCTGCAGGCTGTAAGTTCACAGACAGCTGTTAATATATGTGGGGGTGAAACACAATGGATAAAAATTAGCACAGCGTCTTGGAAATAATGACAGAATCACAAACCTCACCTGCTAGAGTTTTATTGCAAAGCACAAAATTTAGAAAAAAATCTGATTATTCACCTTTACTGTGTCATTTTTATTTTCTTTTGAATATGGGTGCTCTCTTTTTCAGTATACGATGTGATAGCGTTAGGGCATATTTGAGGCTGGCAGCAATGCCTGTATGGCCAGAGAGCAGAAGACTCTCTTGGGTCTCGAGGCTAAAATTCAGAAAGTAGTTATTTTTGAAAGCATAACTTTGAAGCTCATGGAAAAACCAGGACATTTGCTTATATGCACCAAGTCCCCAGACTGATTAATGTTCACTACAGCAGAGATTTATGGATCTTTCTTTCTAATAGCTCTTTTGTGAGCCCAACACAAAATGATTTTTGCACATCTTAACTCTCTCATCAGAAACTCTTCATGCTCTCTTTCCATTTATATCACTTCAAAATGTCATCAGGCCAAAGCTGTCATTAAACTTTATTATTATTTATTAAATGCATTACAGCAGCACAGAGAAGCAGTGGTAGAGCACAAGCAAGGAATAAAATGGTGTTCCAGCCCATCATCATCATCATCATCATCATCATCATCATCATCATCATCATCACTTATATCTACATCCTGCCATCTTTGTAGCTCAGTACCTGCAACCCTCTTGATCCATGCAGCACACTCATTAGCCACGTCACTCCTAAAAGCCTGTGATATACCAGAAATCCATCACACTGTACATTTTGCAAACTCAGAAAAAAATTTCAGGCTCTGTTTCACATCACAGGGTGCTCAAGAGCCGCACTCAACCAATATTTATAACCACCAGCTTTACAATGTGGCAGCTTTTTAAGCATGACTGGAAATTTCTAAGCTCCCAGAGTGCACCTCTGATTTTGAAATAAACTCTAAAGGTCTTGTTTCTGTAATACTGGTAAAAATCCAATATATAAAAGCCTCTTTGTTAAAACTGAGGAAGTAAAAAGGGTTGAGAAATTTAACAAACACACGTTTCTGTCTGTCTATTGGAGAGCTTGATTAGGATCTCAAAGATTTATGAAAGAAGTAATAGTAAATACAGTTCTGAACAAGAAAGAGAGCAGGAACGAGAGACTGGGAATTAATATTCTGTACTTATTAATTGCCTTGTTATATGGTCCTCAGTGCTTGTTGGAAGTCATGTTTTAGAAACATTCATGCAGATATCCAGCAGAGAGCATGATACCCTTGTCAGCAGGCTTGCCCATGCACCTGCAACAGCTAATGAAATAATGTCAAATTTTTATGAATATTCAGAGTACTTTTGTTAATAAAAAGAGAAGGCATTATAATAGCCAGCCATTACATAGGCTGGCACCAACTGTTCAACTTCTCTAACAGGAAAAAATAATTTTATGTGAATTGTATTGCTCATGAAAGTGAGACAGATGTAGGAAGAAGGCAGGCAGACACCACAAACACTTGCATTCCAGGCTCCACCTGCAACACCAGTTACTCAGTTACTGGGCCTTACCTCTACAACCCACACAACCTTATGCAGCATTTGCACAATAGGACTACATGTCTAAGGGCTAATTAATATATGCAGCTACTTTTTCAAAACTACAGCACCTTTGTAGACCTCCATCTTTCAGTGTAGGAATTCTGAAACAACAGTAATCAATAAGATAGAGGAGAAAAAAAAAAGTTGTCCATTTATAGGCTAGTTTAGATCCAAAATGTAATGTAAAGTTCTACATTCCGGCAACAAGTGTATCAACAGGGATGCGGATTCTAACCGTATCTAAGAGGCACAGCGACTCCTACCTAAGTGTGGCCTCTATTCTTCTAGAGAAAGCAGAGCAGATAATCTGCTGTTTCTGAAAAAAAGCTGTCTCTGGCAGTCTCACCCTGCAAAATATGGTTTTCATTTTTATATGAGAGAATTCTGAATTCAGATACATGAAGAAGTATAGATATCACACAGGTGAGCACACAGTGCCTAACTTGAAGACATCTGCTACTTCCCCTTCCAAATGAGAGCTTTGTCCCTGAACACTCATGACTGAGTGAAATGAATTAAATTGCAATGACATAATTTTGTAATATTCTATTAATATACAAAAGCCTACAAAAGGCTACCTACAAGCATCCTACAAGAGGAGGTCTACAAGATAGCTCAGGAGGGACTTCTTACAAGGGCATATAGTGATATGATGATTGGTAACAGCTTCAAACTGAAAGAGGGTAGATTTAGACTAGATATTAGGAAGACATTCTTCACTGTGAGGGTGGTGAGACACTGGCACAGGTTGCCCAGGGAAGTTGTGGATACCCCCTCCCTGGAAGTGTTCAAGGCCAGGTTGAGCAGGGCTTTGGGCAACCTGGTCTGGTAGGAGGTGTCCCTGTCCATGGCAGGGGTTTGGACTGGATGAGCTTTAAGGTTGCTTCCAACCGAAATCATTCTATGATTCTATGATTCTACTTCTTACAGATATGGAAAATCATCACCATAGAAAGCTCTAATAGCTACAAAACACCACTCTCAGGAACACTTCTGTCTAGGTTTCTAAGTGTGAACTTAAAGGGAGATGTCTGGATATAAAACAATCCTATCTGAGGCATTAAAGACCATGTGCAGACATGGCAAACGAAACTAGGATTAAATACATGCTTCTGCTATCCTAGACATCTGTTTATGCACCTGAGGAGTATGTGTGCTTCGAATTTCTTAGTCGAAGTTAAATTAATTAGCATGCTAACTGTCATAGGTTCAAGTGACCTGTTACATGAATTGCATAATAGTATTCATTAGATTTTGTTTTGGTTTAATCCTGCTAGACCTGAAAATATGTGTACTTTAAAAAAGCAACAACAATAACAACAACAACAACAACAAAATATAACATTGATGTTCATATGATAGAACAAAGGCCATTATAGGAGAACAAACTTAGGATCAGTCTCTGAATCTCTCCTATCCTGGATGCAGGCAGCAGTAGTTTAAGGAAATGAGAGTCAGAGAAAAAGGAGTCGGGTGTTGATCTCTGCCATGCAAAGAGAAGGGTGACTGACACAGACTGACGAGAACTCATTTGGGTGACCAGTTTCCTTGAGCTCTTGTGCATACCCTCAATCCTACTGTTAGCTTTTATGGGGATTGCAATAGTTTGGCAATTTATTATTTTTTATTACATTATATTATCCTGGTCTTTGTAGGAGTAGTTGAAATACCACTTCCACCAATTGTAATTTTATTTTCTAGAGGTATTAGTGTTATTTCAAGAGCAGTGTGTTTGTCTTGTCCCATCATCAGAACAAGAGAGCTTTATTCCATGCTTTAATTCCAAGAGAGCTTTAATCCATGGATTACTTCTTTCTAAATACCTTATTTATGTGGAAGCCAGTAAAAACTGATTCCTAAATATATTCTAAGCACTGTTGTGGATCTGTCTAATGAATTAAATATATATACATCTCTAATCACAGTTTGGTTTGATCATTAAACCTTGAGTTCCTAGAATTTTTGCACAAATCAGACTCAGTTTAGGCAGCTTAAGCTAACATAACAATGAGAAAATGTAGTCCAATTTATGTACTTGTCTCAGTGCCCATTTTCAGGTATTCAGGAAAAGTCAGGGAAATTACATGATCATAAGAACAGCTGCACAGACAATCGAAATCACAATGGCCTGTGGCAACTTCCAGCTGAAAGTTAGTGATGGTGAAATAGGAAGTTCTGAAGAGAAGCGCTCTGAAGATGTTTTACTTCAGTGTTCCATAACATTCAGCTATGAATATTCCTCATTTACACAAAATCTGCACTTCTGTAGTCATGGATTCCACAGGCACAAAAAGTTATGTTCAAAAATCTTAAATAACAGCAATGTTCATATGATATTTTTCATTTCCTTGTCAGTTTTCCCTTCATCAGTTTGACAAAAAGGAGCAAAAAAGCAATGGTACTCCCAGAATTTCAGTAGCTGCTGAATATGTATACCTTTGAAGCTATCTATTTTTAGATTTGTCTATTTTTTTTTATATGTATCTTTGAAGCTATTCCACGTAAATATAAGAAAACGCCTGGACACGTTCCTGTGTGACCTAGTCTACATGATCCTGCTCTGGCAATGGGGTTGGACTGGATGATCTTCAGAGGTCACTTCCAACTCTTAACATTCTGTGATTCTATCTGATTTAATTTCAAATAATAAAGTTATTGACATTTTCCAAATACGAAATCATGATTTTCTCATTGTCATACACTCTTCACACAACTCCTTAACATACAAATGTAACATAACTTTTCCTCAGCTAAAATTTAAAATAAAATCTAATTGCAATGGTGTGAATTCAGAAATAGCAATGTGGAGAAAAATAGTGAAGTCAATAGAATTACTATGAAAGAAGAACTTTAAAATTAAAGTCCTGTGGAAAAAATGATACAAAAATGTTTCTGCACAAAAATAGTCAACTTTAAACAATATTCAAACAAACAGGAAACAAACTGTTTCAATTATTTCCTCAAATAAATAATTATGGTAATTCCAAAAACTTAATTTAAATTAATTGTTTTATCATTATGTATGAGGTTATGATATTAAATGTAACTGGAAACCTACAGTTTGGATCTAACTCTGTAGAAAGGCTTTTTATCATTTTATAGATTATTTGAAGGAGGGAGAGGCTTTCCTGCATGTTACTGTGTTCTATTTCATCTTTAATTTAACCCTTTGAGCATTTTGCAGAATGAACAGGAGTCACGCACATCAAATAAAAAGATAAATTTTATTGATTTAGTTTGGTTAAAAAGTAAGAGTATTTCAACTTGCTATCATGTTAGTAACTATAGAGATAAACTAAAATTCTTGTTGATGTTTATAATTGGTTGGACATCTTTTTTCAAGGACTTCACTATAAAGCACGAGAAGATGATCCTGATCTAGGAACATTGTCCCTGCTTACTGCAGAGGGGTTGGACTAGATGATCTTTAAAAGTCCCTTCCAACCCAATACATTCTGTGATTAGAAGCTGCAGACCTGATCAAACATCTGTAGGCACTAAGGTAACACATATACCTCCTTTATCTGTGAGACCCATAAGCACTTCCAGAATTATTTACTCCTCATGGGAGACAGCCAGTATTTAAGTTCTGTCTCTTCTCTGGTATTATTTTAAGAAGAGTAACTTTATTTCCAGCTCCTGAACAGCTCATGGGTGCTCTGAGCAGCAACCTCAATATCATCTACTATGAGAGGGAATAGAAAAAACCCATTGGAACGCATTGGAACACGTGTGGTAGAGTCAATCCCAGTTGCCTGTGATTCCATGAATAGACTAGAAAACAGCTCCTCTTACTGTGGTACCAGTCTCAAACCTATCACCATCCACCTCAAGACACCCCTCCTTCAGCAGGGTCTCAAGCATTCAGATACGAGCGGTGGGAATTATGTTACCCCAAATGTATTACAACATTTATGGAAATAGAACTTGAAAATTTCCCATGCTGCAGTGGAAAGGCTTTGTTTTATCATAATTAAATATATTAATGTCAATGAGCTACAAATGCTGTCAATTACATGGTTTTGGAGATATCTCATATGAGTACATTAAATGACCATCCTTATCTTTGTATGCTGGTTGCATTGGCTGAGATCATGACTTTCTATAACTTGTTTCATTAAATTCTGAGATATAGTAGCTGAGTATCTGGACCCCTTTAATTAAAGTTTATATGGCATCATAATTTATACAACAAAAGTTTGAGCTGCCTTTACCAAGGTTCTGCAAGAAAGATAGCCTAACATTAGCAATTAAAATTGAACAGAGGCCACCCTTAGTTTGAGTTGAGAGTGGACTCTAAGAAAAAGTAGTCTGAGTCATGCCATTATTGCTCAAAGTCATTTCACTGTCCTGTTTTTAGACTTTTTTAAAATAGATGTCAAGCCCAGAGACTGAAGATTGAAGTAAGTTAAGACAAAAAAGAACATTGAAGTTTTTCATTAGAAGACCCATTTTAGAACAGGGAGGCAAAATTTACTTGATCCACAGGTTAAATTTTGTTAAGTTAACATCTGGAATTGCCCTTTTCCCTTTTTTTCCCCAGTGTGGAACACATTTAATTTTGAACACTGTCAATATAGTCCACTGATCCCTTATATTTACATTCATATATCATCCATGATGCAGCTAAAGCAATTGCATTTCTGCAAAAAAAAACCCAACAAAAAAACCAAAACTAAATGAATATTTAATGCTTAGCAAGCATATTGATTACATTTAGCCAAATGAAATTAGGAGGAGAAAAACTGCAAAGTGATCTGAAAAGTATTTCCACATTTTCAACTCATAACCTGTGTGCTACAGATTGTGAATTTCCACTTACAGAACTATCATCATCATTTCATATAATAATCAGAAAAAAATAAAGTTTCCCTTGTTTATTTGGCAATTTTCAAATCAGTACAAGTGAGAGCAGCTGCAGTGAAGTCTGTTGCTAAACTGGTTTGCAGTGGAACTGCAGATTATCTTGCAAAACTTTCAGCACTTCCTTTTTCAGGTTAGGCTGTAAAGTATGAGAAGTCTCCTCTCATCCTTCCTTCTTTCCTTCCCCACCCTCAGGCTTTCAGCTATTGCTTAAAACTCTGACTTAACAAGGAAGTTCAGATGAGCAATGTAAAATTAATAATATACACTACATTAAAATGGATCCAAGATATATGATTAAGAACTTTGTCTCAGGACAGCAAGGGTGTATTCCCATATAATGACTGAGGGTCTGGGTCACTTTGATCAATTTCTGCCACCTCTCTGTGCTGTCCTTCTGCTGCCCTTTTGCCTGACATCCCTAGATAAATGATAAATTCTTCAAGACAAACCTTATCTCTTGTCATGTATTTTTTACCTGAAGGGATTTATCTTGCCCAAATTTAGACATCCCTACCTGAGATGATCTTGTTACTGGAGAGAAATCTCCAGGAGGTGGTTTTTTTGACTGGCCATAGACAGCTAACCAAGGACTGCACAGAGGTTTTGTGAGTTCTCTCCTCTGCTCTTTTTGTTATGAACACAACCTGGCATTAGCAACTCAGACTAAGACATCCAACTTCTGGATATGGAGCAGATGAAGTCTCTCTAATACAGCCTGTGCAGCCATTTAGACACTTAATACACCCTTAAGTAAAGTTTGATCTGAATTTGGTTGGATTTGCATTAGTTGAGCAAATTTACTTTTTCAAAGTCACAATTCATTAAACACCCAAAAAGTGGGAAAATTAGTGCTGCAGTATCTTAGAGCTTCGTCCTCTAAAGCCTCTGCAGCACATCCAGCAATTCAGGGAGGTTAAGAAGGGGATTCCACTTGCAAAGAGGGAGCAGCTGGACCGAACACCCTCTGAAGATAGGAGGCTTTGAAACATCATGCGAAACTGAGGAAAATTACAAGTATTTCCTACAAAATGTGTAGCCGGAGCCTTGAGCAGCAGCTTCCCCTCAGCCTACACTTAATTTTTTCCTGAAAGAATCATCAAACCAACAGGTTTTTAACACACCTCTATAGTCTCTGCCAAGATGAAAAGTTAATAGATCCCAATGGGTATGGCTGCTTGATCAGCAAGGTTATTTTGCACTTGACTGTGCCTGGTGTTGCAAGCGCTCCTTTACTGAACTGTGGTATAATTATCACTTAGAGGAGTCTGTTCAGTTCCCAGTCTTGTGCTGACAACAGCCTGCAGCCCTGTGCTGATTGCCCCACTTTCACAACTCACCAGAATCTGTCCCATTGGAACAAGGCCAGTTACAGGCAAACATGAACAAAAATATTGCCCAGCCCAGACTAGCTATCATCTAGATGGACTACATACTGGTACAGTCCCAGGAAGCCTCCAAAAGTAACAGAATGACCATAAAACAAATCCCGGATCTGTCCCCTGTAGCTCACCACTTACTGCTTCAAGGTGGCTTTGCAAGACTCCGGAGATTCAACCCTCCTATGCCTTTGTGCAAAAGCATGCTCACAGAGATGTTCCCTTTCTCCTCTGATACAGGGAATACAACTGCTAGGGAAAATTTAGTCTTGTGTACTGGCAGTACAACTCTATAAAGATGAAGCAACCTAGAGTGATGGATTAAAACACAACACACCAAGGCAAAGCACAGCTCAAGGGCAACCTTGCCTTTTACTAGCCTGGTTTAGAAACTTGTAATTTGCACCTAGGTTTTTCTTAAATATATTTACATTTACCATTGTGTACACTCTCACACCTGCAGTTATCCAACATGACCAGTTGTCCCGGAGCAGAGTACATAAGTGCATCCCTAGTAAGCAAGTGTTATTTCTCAAGACAGGTGGTCACATTTGTCTTCTTCCACTGTTGGGCATTCTTGAGGTTGGGCAGCATGCAGTAGGTCAATATAAAGAGAAATGAATGGCTTCAAATCTAACCTCGTTACCACTTCTTTTTTTCTCTGTTTCTTCCATATAAATGCATGTTGGTTCCAGAATACAAGGTTTGGATTAAATTAGGGAATTGTGTCCTGATTATGTCTAAAACAGGTGGGTTGGTTGCTCTGTGTTAGATCCACAATGACAACTGGCTTAGTCCAGATGTCAAACTTTTAGAACAACCCAGAAAAGATGAGCTAACTAGAAGCAGCTAAAATTAGGCATATAAATTAGTAGTCAGTCCTGTCAGTTGCCACAGTAGTACCAGAATACCTTTGTGTATAGCTCTCCAAAAGTCAATTGCTCACCTCTGTATTGCAGGGAGCATATTGACTTTGATGTGAAATTATACATTCAAGATATTCTTGTGAGAATTACAAAAATTACTCAAGAATGCCAGTCCCCACTGGTCTTATTGTAGACCATGCTCTTAAATCACTTTCAAGCTTTGAAAAGTCATTTTGGACATCCAAATTTGAGAGATGTGTCTATGACCATGAAGGCAAAAAGACCAAGTATGATTAAATTCTTTGGATACCAAATAGTAATTATAGGTTTGGAGGACAGAGGGTTATTATTGGTTTTTTTCCTGAGATCAGTGTTTTTTATTTTCCTTTCCCTTGGGGACAAATTAGCTATATTTAGAATCAAGTTTTTATGGTGGAGAGTTCAATTGTGTATGAATATAGCTGTCTATATATCCATATGCATGGACTTTACATCTGTACATACATGATTGTTAAAGTTCTCATAGTTATAAAAATTATTTTATAAATAAATATAAAATGGACAAGGGGAAGGGGTAAACTGCACAAGGGAAAGGTGTGATGTGATGTAAATATCTGAATACAGTTTTGCTTTGAATTTGCCAGCAAAACCTCCACTGAGCTCAACAGAAACTTTGTGTAAATAAGCAGTAAAAAACATGTACCGTTTTACACAGTACAACAGATTTAATTTTATAAAACAAGGAATGAAAATCCTCTTGTCTCCTCAGAAAGTAGTTTATTAAGTTAATGGTCTAACTTAAACCCAGTTAGCTATGGCGCAATGCTATGGCTATAGAAGTACAATAGTTCAATTGTAATGCAGTCCAAATCCAGATGGCACTGAAAATATCTTTTTAATGGCAGTTAAAATACAAGCATTAAAATTGATTATTAATGACTACACAATTAAGCCCTGTTGTGCAGTTGCTGCTCTCGCACACCCCCACCGAGAAGTGGGGTGCTGCTCGCCAGGCTGGGATGGGCACTCTGGCTCTCATCCGGGCTGTCACCATTGCTGTGAGGCTCTGCACCCACTCCTGTGGTCGCTGAACCCATGCTAGACCCTGCCAGCGGGCTGTCCCCACTACCAAGAAGCAGAAAGGTCCCTGGAGACAAGTACCTGCCTGTCCCCGTACTTACCCTGGCTCTTTACCCATACTGTGGGTGGCAGACGCGACTGATCAGCTGGAGGTCAGTAACACCAAGAGAAGCAAGCACCCAGGGGTTTCACAGATCCTCCTTCCCTTCTCATGAGGGGTGGGGACAAGGTTTGCCTCTTAAGGAACTACTAGAAATTTGGTTCTATATTTGACTTTCAATGTCTGTTAAAGACAATCACTTACAGCAAGTGAGCAAAGTTTGTGTAACACCACCTTCCTCTCACAAAATCTGTTTTTTGGAAGTGAGGTAGAAAATTTAGCTATTATTTTAACAGCTTTAAAATTATCAGAAATATATGAGAAAACCTGCCCCAAAAGTTCTAGCATAATAATACTCCCTGTACCAAGACAAAATTAATATGAGATGACTCTTTCATCACAGCAGGGAGAGCTGAGAAAAAAAAGCCCTGAATATGAATCGTGGTTTTGGGTGGTTAAAAGGGCAACACAGGTGTATGTGGTGTTGAGGACATGTTTATCTTGGATTGAGATTAAAAAGTTCTGTAATCAGGGTAGGCTCTTGTAACGCAACAGTTTTCTCCAAATTATGAATAACTTGACATCACGCTAAGCCCCTTAAGCCTTTTACTCTTTTTAAAGAAGTGCCTATATGCAAAAACCTTGAGGGAGGTGATTTTGTCTCTTCTAAGCCCAGTTTTTATAACTGCTGTAATTGCTATGGGCATATTTGAACCTTCATATTAGAATACTTTCAAAGGTGGGAGTTACATCCCTGAGTTCTGTTTGGGAAATATCCATTTTTTTCTCACACTGTAATATTCTCTGTGTAATGATAAAGGATTCATCTGACCCTTCATGAGAAGCAAGAATTGGGGTGCATAAGCAATGACTGATGAACTATAATGAGCACAGTATTTTCCTGTTTAAATTTTTCTTTACTTGAAAGGTGCTAAAACACTTTGAAAGGTCTTAACATTCACAGCCAACTTTTTTGGGCATTGCACAAAACCAAAAGCAAGGGGGCTGAGCTTTAACCATCAGCTCACAATTTTTAGCAACAATACTGAAAGAAGTTAATAGTGTCTCTGTTATCACCAAGCAAGGAAGAGGTCCAATATGGCAATAAGTTATACAGGGGCAAAACCATCAGACAGAGATAAAACACTTGGACACTATCCACACTGGACATGGAAACAGCTGCTTTCTCTTAAAGCTGCTGAAGACTTCGTTGCTATCATCACAGCATGGCAAAATGAAAAAAAATAAACATGACACCTGCACTGGCCTTCACCTGAGGTCTGCTCCAGGCAGGGACAGCCTATCTCCCCACGGGCCACTTGAAAAGCTGAGATGGATTCAAAGCTCCACAAACAAGACAACTTTCTCAGAAGATTAATTTTTCTTAAGAAAACCTGTTTCTCTGTCCTCCAGGCAGAGAAAAATCTGGTAGTTGATACAAAAGCCATCATGGAGGAGATCAGGGTGGCAAAGAGGACAGAAATGGAAGGCCTGGCCTTAGAGGAGAGAAGAGAGATGCGTAAGACTCTTCTTGGTTGTGCAATGACACATTAGCAGATACAACATCTAATATGACAATTTCCTTGCATGTCTCCAGTTGTTTCTGGCTCCCATCTCACTGATTTCCATAAGAAAAGGCTGATCAGGACTTTTCTTTCAGCATCCCTGCACCCTCCAGCATTCTACCACCATTTTCCCTGAGATCCAGAGGTGATTACTTATTTTTTTGTTTAAGGAATATACTTTGCGAGAAAGAACAAACATTAATGATAAGAGGGGTCAGCTCCTTCCCCTCCCCAAGCTATGAACGTTTACTTTTTTTACTGTTATAGACGTAATTAAATTAAAACAACACTATTGTGAATTTTCCCTGCTACATAAACCTTTCACCTAAGAACCTCCAAAGGCTTTGTCCTACTAAATATTGTCATCTTTCAGTGACTTGGTGATAAATTTTGTACATGACACAGTTTAAGAATCATAGAATCATAGAATAGTGTGGGTTGGAAGGGACCTTAAAGATCATCTAGCCCAACCCTTGAATAATAATAATATAATAAGAATAAAACCCAGAAACACAGATTCCACTCTCTGAGTCTAATTACTGCCATCCTCTGCTTTTCCCTTCTACAACTTTCATCTAAAAATTTGAAAAAAAAAAAGTTATTTTCTCTCTCAGATCTGTTTAGCCCATATTTTACCAATAGTCCCAGTAAGGCAATGTACAGTAGATAACAGATAAATGAAATGACATCAACTGGAGATAATAAAATCACATCTAAGAAGAGTCTGAATTTTGCTAAGTTTACAACCTTTGAGATATTCAAGCACGTAACAGCAGCCAAATGAAGACCCTACTTTAGAAAACATCCAGTTTTTAGTCAAAGACACCTAAGGATATGCTGAAAAGCTTTTTTTCAGGGACAAGTGACTTGAACAGAAGTCAGCACTTCCCTGACTGCAGGCCAGCGTGGATTCAGTCCCTGGTTCCTGTCGTATGGGAACACGGGGGAGAGAGGTCAGCCTTTGAAACAGGAACAGACCTTCAGCAACCAAGAATCCCCTGTCCTTTGCAGCCTTCCTGCACTTTCTATTAGAAAGCAACACAACGGGGTATATTCTAATTCATGTCTACTAAACGTCCTTAAAAGCCTGGAGTTGTTCCTGTTCTCACTACAAGACAGGAACTGAGTGCATTTGAGAGACAGGACTGTTCCTCGGCTCCTCTTCCTCTGCCTTTCCTGTATATGGTTAGTTCTGCTACCAAACCTAAACCATTTTTGGTGTATAAGAGCAATTTGGATCATCAAGGGTAGAAAGTATGAACTCCTTGTGTGCTTCTGCGGAACTTTCTGTGGAACAACAAGGATCTAAGCAGCTGCCCAGGCACATTCAGCTTGCTGCCGTTTCTCTGGAAAGGAGCAGAAGCAGAAGTCAGGGGTGCAGCTGCTTGCAGGAGAGGGAGAGCAGGGAACAGCCTTCTGCCATTGTCACTTCCCAGAGAGAGGAGAAAAGCAGGGGTACCTGCTGCAAAGGATGCCCCTAAGGGGGGTCCAGATCTCACATCCCAGCCTGGGATACAGACTGCTGCTACAGTCAGAACGCCTACCCTAAAGATAAACCTTCTTTCCTAGTCACATAAAGGGGAGCTGTTTAGACAAACCTCACACCACAAATGTATTGTGGTACCTAAAGTGAGAATAGCGCTTTTCCCTGCAAGAGCAGCTACTCCTTTATGGAGGTTGATAGGTGAGAAAATGGAAAAGTTTTACATGTCATTTAAAATTGAGCCACAGAGCTTTCTCAATCAATACTGGTGCCCTCAAATCTCAGGCCAAAAATACCTGTCAAAGGGAGAAAATGACTGTTCTCATCATTCTAGCCATCAAAGTTATTTTGATCAGGTCTGTGTGTATATTTAATAATGATTTTCCTTCTCCCCAAAAGTCTTGTTATTCACTTAAAGGTAAAATTATACAAAAAGAGGAGCAATTTTCTGAAAAAATGTGAGAACCTCTGAGACAAGATCAACCAGTATTTTATCTACTCAGAATCTTCAATTGTATGTGTGACAGAAGGCGCTGTATGACTCTTCATGATACAAATAGGTTTAAAATATTTAGCAAGATACAACAGTGGCAAGACAAAAATAAATCACAGTTTACTGTTTGTTTGCCATCTTTAGTGTTAATTATTGTCATGTCCCAATGGGAATAGATGGGAAAGACTACCTCAGTGCTATGAAAAGACTCTGTAAGAACTAGAATTTGAACTGAAAAGAACAACAATCCTGAAATTGTCTCAAAGTGTTTCATTTATTGTTTAAGTCATGCTGAGATTAACATAAGAAACCTCTACCAAAACCAGCTGGAATCAGAGAGAGGGGAAAGCAAACATTCTAACAGTTTTGACACACCAGGCTTGTAGCACTGTTCCCAGTGCTAAACAGAGTCCTACTACAAATATTTGAAATTTAAAAAAAAATTCTAATATGTGTTAGTTATAATTTAGCAAAAACAACTATTCAATTTAGAATCTGTGCTAATAAAGCTTTTCCAATACTGAAATAATTTTGTCCATGATGTGGACAGGTATAAGGCAGGTATTCTAATGGATGAATCTGCATGATAGGAGATAATAACAAAGAATACTACACACAGATCGGTAACAACATTGTTTCAACAGTATGAGTGCATTTAAAGTGGAGGAGGCTGCTGGTCATGTATCATATTTATAGCTGTATTTATACACTAGTAAATCATACCTTTATTTGAATATTTCAGATATAATTGTTATTCTCGGAAACACAACTAATATCAAAATGAAATACTCAAAGTTTCTAATAAAGCGTCTCAACTAACTTTATTATTATTCAAGATTGCACTTTATGATTTCAAAATGACAAAGTACAG
>NW_010197648.1:70508-83008 GCF_000695765.1 Mesitornis unicolor | reverse complement strand
TATCTAAGTAATTATTCAACCATATAATTATTGCTTTTCAGAGATACCAGTTAGTTTATAACATTGTACTGCAGACATTAGAGTGCTTAGTAAAATTTTAGCCAGGAATGTCATTCTTTAATGACAGTATACAGATATTACAAAGAGTTAAATGTGAATACTGAAGTCCAAGATAGAGGGGGAAAAAAAATTGTAATAAACCTATTTTAAAAAAATAAAAAAATTACCAGTGTTTTAGCACTTCAGGTGATCTGACTGCTAATTTCCATTTGCAGATAACAGAAATCCAATATCCTTCAAGCAACCAGGTCAAAAGAACAGGTCAATAATTATAGAAGTTTTATATAGGAATCTGTAAAACACCCAGGAGCATAGGGTAGTTGAGGAAGATTAAAGAAAGTAAGTTTGTTTATAGATTTCAATTTTCTGCCACAAGAATCTAAATAAGCTTAAAATGGTGCTTCTTTTCCTATATAAAGTACAAACAGAAAGTTATTAATCACAGTTCTGTGAAGTGAGTTATACTTTGCACATGTATTCAGAACCACTCAAGCTCCATCTTCAGGTGAACAGTGTGCAAAAATATTTCTGTTACTCTAAACAAAATACTATCTCTGATCTCACTTCTTAGACTGACCTGTTGACTGGACTAATGCAAAACTCATCATCCATGAATTCATACCTATTAAGCATTCAATTTCAAACTCGGTTGCATAAGCTACGTTACCATTAAAACTAAAAACCAGAGAGTTCTATGAAGTAATTTATTTTTAGGTAGTTGTGTCTATGCATAAAATATGGATCCTTCATACTTCATTACTTGACTTTTTCCTCAATTAAGTAGACCAAACATAATATTTCTGTTTCATTAATATGTAATTCAGGTAAACCAGGTTATCAAGTCATTTCTCTTCAAAGAGTAATTTTTTAATATCTGTAAATGAAGATAGTTTCTAGAAATAAGAGAATGTTATCTAACTCTAAAACAGAAGAGTACCTGGAGCCAATGGTGCAGAGATGGGCTTGTGATACTATAAAGTTAAACATTCAAAAGGCTAAAATATTCCCCTGTGCTGAGGAGCACCTGCACAGGGTGGAGGAATCCTGATGGAGCTCTGGTCCTCTGGGATCTGACCTCAGAGAGCTGCTCACAGAAGAATATCCACAGCTCAACATGTGGCTGCTTTCTCCCTGGCTTCTCCTCGCTCACTTGCAAAACGCAGCTGACATGACTACTTACATTGCTGCTAAGCTAAATTAAGGCAAAATCACACAATCCCCAACTGGCATTTGACCACACAGGTTGATGCCCCACTCCCCTGAACCACATCACAGCATTTAAAGCAGGGATGAAATAACCCACTCTGAGGTAAGAGGGTGGAGAATTTGCAGACTCTGTGCACTGAATAATTTCTATACATTATTTTTTTTATTTCTAAATATTACTTTTCTACACTGAAGAAACCAATAAAATTGCTTTGCACAGATTCCCAGTTATAAACTTGGAAGGTTTCATTGTTACAGAAATATTTCCGGACTTTCCAGAAACTCCAGACCCACTCCTTGAAATGAGTCCCAGAGATGAGAACAGCTTTTTCTCTCAGAGAACAGTTTTTTAATTTGGATATAGCTCCAACTACTTTTTTAGTGTCAAAAAGTAAGACATTGCCAACAGCACTTAAACAAACACAACTTAAGTGTCTGCATTGAATGATTACTGCTATCCTTTCCACTTTTTTCTATATTGCTGCATTTGACATTGAGACTTTAGAAGTCTAAGATGTGCTTTCTGTCAATAAAGTCCTTTTTAGCTGCAAGGCCCTTAAGGAAGTGGTTCACTATGTCCGTATAATGCTTTGCACACTGGGGCACTGATCTGGTTGAAGAAATAACTTCTGACTATGAGCTCTTTCAATCACAGCTAAGGCTTCTGAAAGTGTTCTGTTGCTGAGGTCAATAGCAATTCCTTGCAACTTCCACAGGAGCAGCCTAGTACAGAGGTCTTTCAGAAGTCCCATCTCATGTGTGGTAGCTAAGTTTGGAAGTCTTTAGACTCCTTTCTTTATAAATAAAGCAGTATGAAACGTAAATTATTTCCTCTCTGAGTAATCAGGAAGAACAGAAAATCGTATGTGAGTAGGCTTATTACAGCTTAATACAGATTAATATTTAACTCCCAAATCAGAACATTTTAATAAAGGGTGTCCAAGAGCCATGACGTAATCTGAACTTGCACTAGATATGGAATACAGCAGAGAGAGAAATAGGGGTTGATTCCCTGCAAGAGCAATTCCTTTGCACTTGAAGAAAAGCACAAACAGCAACAAACAGAAGAGAAACAGTCCAGTTTCAACTGGATTCTTAACTCCGTGTAAATTATGTTGCCCTGGTGGACTTCAGCCTGAGTGACTGAGCCTTGTATGAACTGAGTATCATTAGACTAAACCTGCCTGTTTTTCCAAAGTGGTAACAAATTAAATATATTCTCAGTAATACAATAAATAAGAGACATTAAGGATTATATCAGCTTTCGACTTAAATTTTTTTTAAAATGATGCAGTCCAAAGTTAGCTGTCTGCTAAATACAGCAAGATTATTATATGACTCTGAAACTGGTCACATTAATGCATTTTTCTTCTTTCAGTAACATGATTCATAAATTGAGCTTTTCCCCTGGCAATTGCATCTTATTTTTAGATCCTCTCTCTTAGCGAGTAAGCAGTATATCTTATTTAAACAGTAACAAAAGCTTATCAGTCTGCTTTTAAATTAAGTTAAGCCATTGATTAGGAACTTTGCCTGAATAATAATTACAGGAATTATTGGTTTTGTTATTGTTGTTATTGTTGTTGTCATTATTATCCAATTTTTGTGAACATTCTGCACTGCACAGGACTCTGATGAAGTAAATGAAGCATGTCAAGTTTTCAGAGGAAACGGATATCTATTCTCACATGTGGAACATTGTAAGCATAGTGGCTAAATGCAGAACCTGGTTCAAAATTCAGCACACCAGTCAAAAGCATTGATTTGTTACACTTAACAACTTGCAGGACAAAAACAGACATAGACGATCAGCCTCAAAATGAGTGCAAGCTGAAGAACTATGATAAATATGATGAAGCACACGTCCTTCTTCTCATGACAATATTATATATACATAATATAATTTGAATATTGCATATTAACAAGCTGGCCTATGAATAATGAAGCTGATACAGTGTTGCTTCCTGTGGATTTCTGCTATATTTCCCTTAAAGCTTTCTTTCCCAGAACTCTCAGTGACCCTGTTTTGGAGGGTTTCTCATGACGTCTGCACTGCCCCTTCCAAGGATGGATCACATCTGCTGCCTGGGAAGGGAGCTTGCAGCATGCAGGCTCCTGAACCAGAGCCCCATGAGAGCCCGAGAGCCCCCACACACCAGCTACCCTTGCTCACCACTCTGCAGAGTCATTAAGAGCTTGCTTTCCCTGTGGTACAATTTATGCTTTTTCCTCTACCAACCTGTGGGTTTCTATGACACCTCAAGGCATTTCTGTTGAAATTGGCCTGCAGGTTCAAGAACTATCAAGGTGGATGGAAAGAAAGGTTGATGATGAGCAAACAAATGGCAACTGCCGTCAAAAAATGCCACATTTCCTTAGGAAGCTCTGCTAAAAATGATCAAATATTGCTGCCTTGGAAATTGATGGATGCCACTTTGAAAGTGAGCCTCCTGGAACACTGCTTCACTATCAGACATATGCAAAAGTTTCTTATTTATTTAATAAAAAACAACCCGAAGAAGCACCACAGGCTTTATCCCCGCAGGACATAACAGAAGAAAAAGTGGAGCTATATAGTTTACTTCATTACAAAAATAAAAACCAGATGTTTATTGAATCTGATTTTATAGAAAATTTAGGGACTTTTTTAACTCAAAATATAAAACTCTCCACTGATTTCAGAAAAGTTGCAAAGTCACCATGGTATCTTTTGAATTCCAGAAAAGCTGCAAGCTACAGCATGACTTATCTACAATGATATGAAGATGATACAATACAGAAGTAATAACACTCTTTAAGCAAGTATTAACAATTTGGAAAAAAAAAATGGATTTTCTCTTAATGTGAAAATTATTGAGGAACACCTCTAATGTTAACATTAACTGAAAGGTAAGAATAGATATGATTTGGAGTATATAAAGGGTTTTTAATATGTAGCAAAGAACAGTCAGAAAAGGTAGAAAAGGTTTTAGGCAAAGGCATGTATGGAGAAAAAATCTGACACAGTAAAACACTGATAGTAAAGATACTGGAGGGAAACGAAACAAAACCCACAAACAAAGTTTTGTGATTTTGTTTATTGCTTTTGGTTTTTTTCCTTTTATGTGTGTTCAGTTTTATTCACACAGACACTGGGCTTTGAAGAGCTGCATTCCCCTTAAGTTTTATGGTCTATGATCCAAAATAATATCTTCCATAGCATGTTTTTTAATAATGGTTAAAATACAAATCAGCTAAGTGTCTGATCAGACCAAGTCTGTTGGAAGTATCACTGCCTGGAATGCTTTCAAAATGTTTTCAGAGTTATTTTTATTTCTGAACACAGAATTATCTTCTTGGAACCCTAAAAATGCTGGTTTTGTAGACTGAAAGTAAAGGTCAATAAAGTCAAATTGTTTTCAGAGGGCTTTGGAATTGGTCCCAGGTCTTTCAGTTTGCAGATGGAAAGCCTTAGCAAGCCTGCAGCGAAGCTACATTTGTTTTATTGCAGAACTACTGTAGAAAACTTTTTTGCATTGTAAATACTATAGATAATTAACACACAGCATCCAACATGAAATACTGTGTGTTGGACATTGGAAGACATCCTATTTACCAGTTCATCTTGTCCTTTCTTCTACCAGTGGTCAGCACCAGAGGAGCAGAAGGCTGAGAGAGGAGCATACTGTCAGGCAGGTCATAAAACTGTCTATATCATTGTCCTAAAAGATGAGCTTTAGCGTCCCACAGTCATTTGTGGAGCAGTATTTGTTGTAGTAGGTGCTGATGCTGCTGTGAAAGAATGAAGTACACATTACTGACTTAAAGGGGAGAAAAGACTTTGTGCTTCACTTGGATGTAAGAGAAGTGGACTGAGTCTCTGGATGATGATCATCTGGGCTGCAAGAAGAATGGCTCACTGGTTACATGGTACACAAAGGCTTCAAAGAGGCTGGTGCAATTTCCTACCTGAACATGCGTCTCTGGATAATTCTGAGTATTCATCACAAGTGACATTCATCTCTAAGAGATAGCTTTCTAGTCTAAGAAAAGGTCTTTTTTTTGGAATATAGCAAGAGAAAGGACCTCCAGAAAGTGAATAACTTTCAAGTAACTTTGAGAGACTTTATATAAAGGCAGGATTATTTTTTTTTCATTCCTCTGGATGTGTCTACCTCTTACCATTCGTCACAGAGGGAGACTTGGGCAACTAACTTTAATTAGACATCTATTATTTACATGACTAAAAAGCTGGATTCATTTAGGTATTTGTTCAAGCTGAGTTTTATACTATGAGGAGCTGAATTTGTGTCTCTGCATCTTAAATTTTCACCTGTAAAATGTGACACCTTTCTTACAGTGAGACTGGGGAGGGGGTTGGGTGAAACTTTAAAATTTATATGATGCTGTCAAAATGTCAGTGGGGGCCAGAAAAGTGTTTAACATAAGTGGATGGAAAAGGATGCTGGAGGCAATGAGCCCCAACCCTCAAAAGGTATGAACTGAATGTTTGTATTCTAATGTTGTTGGCATTTTTAATAACTAAAGAAAAAAATCTAGAGACAGGACTAAGTTTGGAGTTTGAAAGAACTGGATGATACATCAAGTACTCTGTAGGAAATGTTTTTTAACTATTATTATTTAAACAACAAAATCCACTTTTTCAGTAGCACAAAGTGGATGACATTGCTAATTTGTATTCAGGCCCACTGAATCTTTCAAGGAAAAATTTTCATTAAGTCAGCTGGAGGTTGTTGTAATAACAACCTTTTAATTTTCTCATTCTTTACGTGTTAGATAGCATAGCTCATCTTAAGACCTCATGCAACCTATTTTTAATTATTCACACCCTTTGGCCTGTAACTGTAATCCGCCTCCTTCTACATTAAATAGTCAGGACACAGTTCAATTATTTATGGCTTAGATATGAAGAAAATACAGAGTCTGTTCTTCTTTAGAAATATGTCCACGATTCATAAGAGAACTAATGAAAGTTACAAGTTTATATTTATCATGTGGTTCCAATCCAGTTTTAGTTTCATAATCCTTTGTCAAAAAAAAGCCCAAACCCCTAAACTTCCCATTTGCTTTAGAAAGCAATTGAGATCTGTCTATGATTACAGCTCTATTAATGCACCTCATAAAGTTACTAGACCTGCACGGATTCCAATTTTGGTCCATCTTGCAAGGTCTTTCAATGCAACAGTAAATTATCATAAAATATTAATGGGGAAATTGGTGTATAAATAGAAAAAGCTTTGTTTATCTGTAAATTGATCTGAAATCACAGTGACAGAGCAAATGTTTAGAATCAAGTAACTCACTCTAGAACCAGCTTTACTACCATTGCTAATTACACATTGCGGACAAATTACTTTTTTAGAATATCTGCAATGTTCATGTGATGGACAAAAATTTCAATAGAAGAAGTAAGCAACTATTATCATATTTTATCACATCAAATGTAAAGTGAATGGTGGAGATTTCCAGCTGTGTCTTTTTTGCTTTGCTGTTTTCAATGTTTTTCTCTCTGCCTATTTTTTAATCTAATTTTTCACTAATTTTTCATCTCTTCTTTCTTTCCTTTCTAAGTTTTGACCTCTTTGCTTGTTTACTCTGACATCCAGTATTACTTCTTATCATTTTTCTTCCTCTCAGATACCTTTTTTTCCTGGTATTTGTGATATTTCAGCAGTGATACAGTTCTGAGAAATATAGTTGCTACTACTATGCTGCTGGAATGATTCCTGTGTCATAGTCTCTATCCAGCTTGATCTCAAATCATTGATTATAGCAGTCCCAAGGGTATAATGGTGAATATGCACTCTGGGTACGATTAAAGCAAGAACCTGTAATTCCTAATTAAAAAAAAAATCAGAATAATAGAGAAAATAATACTTAGAGAAAACCTTTGTTAACTGGTTTTTCAAATATTCTAAAATCAGAGTGTAAAAATTATTTTCAAAGCCACCAAGTCAATGGCCATTTTCCTTTTAATTTCTTTGACTTTTGAACAAACTAGCCATCTCTGAACAACTAATTTTAGGCAAACAAATGTACTTGTTTTGGGATATGAAATCCAAGGGGTGGTCTTTGTCCTGGGTGGTCTTTGTCCTTGTTTTCAGTCATAAGCAATTAATCCACCATCGTGTGCATATCTTATGAGATGTTCTGCTTTAAAATCACAGTCATTTAAAAAGTATTCAAATCCAAAACTGGCACACTTTCGAGTTATCTGCAAAAGGCTAAATGGAAGATTTGAAACAAAATAGCTTCTGGGTTAGAATCTTCTATATTAGCCTTGAGCAAAATTTTACAGTGCAGATACTTAACCTACAGGCAACATTTCATAATGGGAATACTGAGAGACCTGTAGCTATACCCAGTACTACTGGGCACCAGTATAATATTTCATTTACACTTTTTACAAAGCAATTTTTGTTAATCCTGCTGCATGAATGAAAAATCTCATCCCACAGTCTCCAATTCACTACCCTCATGAACTCATAAAAAGGTCTTTTAACCACTGCTGTGATTTTCAAGTGGAAATAATAAAATGGCAAGAGTTAAATATTAATATTCAGTTCTTGCATTGTGCTTCTCTTTGATACCAATTACAACTTGAACTTCACCTAACTCAAAAAGACTGCAGACTTCACTCAATTAGCAGTAATAGGATTAAAACATAGCTTTGGAACTGAAGATTTAAATAGGAAAAAAAAACTTGGCAAATGTACACTACATGTACCAGATTAATCTCAAAATAAATATGCAGCCCTGGGTGAAATAAGTGGAATGTGGAATGCTAGAGGTGTGGGGGTTACTGAGGGTTTTTTGCTCTCTTGACAACCTCTGAAGGTTGTATTGCTTTGAAAACTATTGTGGCTGTAGAGTAACAGTACTTCTTCTTTCTTTAGGTTTATGGACACTAGGAAAAGTTGCTGCCATTCACAACAGGTATTCTCCTTTGAAGAGCACCAAAGCCATTTCTGTCTGTTACACTTTTCTCCATTACCAAATTTGTATGATTCTCAGCTTTGAACAATGTAAGCAGTCTGAAGGACTTGCATTCAAGTATCTGTCTCCTGACAAAGGGTAAATATGCTTGTTTATAGGTGAAAAGTATCATGGGGACCAAAGCTAAGTTTCTAAACTACAGATGGGAGAGCAGGCAAATGAATTTGTGGAAGAGAATTCTTGTGTTACTTTACCCATGTGGTTTATTTTGTATATTCATTGGAAGGCCAATGAATCACTTCATTTTCACTGCATTTTGAGCATCTGCGTCTACGTGTATGATACAATTCCCCAAATTGAAGATGCTTTCTGTTATAAGGAGTACATTTGAGTTCTGAGATAAAATTGGGATATCCTAAAATTCCCTGTCAAATCAAAAATGGCTTGATCACAGTCAGAGAGAGCATGTTTTGTATCCTTTTCTCAGAGGCAAATATGAAAGATTTACATCATGTTTTACTTATAAAAAATTCATATAGTAGGACATTTGAAGCATAGTTAAAGAGATCCAGAACCAGCTGTGAGTCAGGGCAGATGCAAGTGACACACTTTGATTTTTTTCCCTTCCAACTATTGGAGAAATCAAACTCAAGATTGGGCACAGGTTTGTGTTGACAATAACCATGGTGCTTCATTTCTAGGAAAAATGTACTTCAGGAAATACTAGAGAATGACTACATGCTCTTTCTGAAAATAGTACAAGAAGATGCTACAGAGATTTGGAAATGAGCATCAGTGGTTGCATATTTTCAAAATCTGGCCCTAATGTTTATGACAGCTAACAACTCCATAAAAGAAGAGTCGTACTTGCATGGGTAAAGATGATTACCCAGGAGGGTTTTTAAAGACTTCTTTGTATTTAAGTTCACTAATAAAAAATTTTCATGGGAGCAATCAGTATGAAGAAAGACGGTGTAGTCAAGATGACAACATGCCAGAGATCAACAAGGGTTTACAAGAAACAAGGTTGTCAATAAAAGAGAAAACACCATGATGGAGCTACACACACATCAACTCGTATAGGCTACCAATAGCAGCATTCCAGAGTACTAAGAAAATGGTCTGTTCATCTCCAGACCTTCAAAATAAGGAAAAAGCATCTATCCTCTTGAATCAGATTGGCTTCAGCCTCTGTTTTTTTTGCTGAACTGCAGGTAATCACAGATAAATCATGACATCTTGACACTATTTCAATCATATTTCAGTTTGATTTCAACTACCTGTAAAGGCCATCTGGAGTTTCCCATTCATTTCTGTCCCTTTGCCTCTAACTCCAACAAAAGAAGTTAACCTGAAATCAATTGATCTATAAATTGTAAGGATTCAGTCTGGGTTTTGTAGCAGATATTTTTAATGTCCTGCCTCTGAAAAAGTTTTGAAGTGCTGGCCTGCACAGGTCCTAGATCTTTGCTCAGAAAAATAATGTACAGAAGCTAATATAATTATAATATAGCTTTAAATGAGCCTAAACCTGTCTGGCACTGCTCAGAAAGAAGACGGGCCAACTAATTAAACAGGATCACTGCCTCATGATAAAAACATACTGAACTTTTGGGGATGGTTGGAAAATTTTGAATGAATGTATGAGATGCATTACCACCATGGCAGGGCCAGTAAATGGCAGCTGAGATAGCAAAATCCTCCCTCCATACAGCTGGATCACAGCATAGCCCAGTGGTCTCTGGCATACCTAAAATAAAAATCTCACTACCTTTTTTCTAGAGTTTGATTTAAAATTCCCCCTTTATAAAGCAGAGTATCACTTAATCACCTTCTCCAATCTGTTCTGCTACAGAAGTGACCAACACATGAAAATGACATGCTGTAGAAGTTGATCTGGACAGATTTGGAACCAATAAATCCCACTTTGTTGAGGAGGGGAGAAGGACAGGATGAACACACAACACAGAGACTCCAGCCGTTTAGGGATGGTTGTCATTCTTTATGAAGATTAAGGGACTTGCAGCTCTGCATTCCTATATTAATCCAAAGGCCAACCATTGTACAAGCTGACACAGTATGGGCTTCCAGACACTGCACTTGTGAACAGAGTCTTCAGTTAAATAGACTCCCATTTCTATGCTGGGTTGTTTTCTGACTCTGCTATGTTAACTTTCTACATCAGATAAGCAACTCTGATTGCAAATAAAACTTTATAAAGAATCTGGGAACAAAAAGAGCAATAAATTAAGGCAGTTGAAGAGGAGTCTTATGTGATGGCCACTTTACTTGTATATTGAAATATAACCACATGAATATTTTTCAAAGTAAGAAAGTTCTTATAGTAAGAGATAAGAGTCAAACTGTTGGACAACTTGCACATCTGATTTGCTTAAGGAGATCCATGCAAACTGCACAGCAAACACACCAAGGCTCCCAGAATAATGCATGAGGACAAGGGGTTTTTATTTTTAATACATTCATATAGTTGAAAAGAAAACAAATAATCCTGATTTTTCTAGGGAAGTAAGAGAACCATAAACACTACAGGGACTTTGCCCCTAGCATCCAGTGATTTACATATTTTTTATAAAAGTCAGAGTTAGTTTGAAGTCACAAGAAGTAGACCAACCACTGTTAAAATGATTACTTTTTCCCTGTTATGCCTGGGTCCAGTCTATTCCATAAGATTCTCACTTTTATAGGCAATATAAAATTCAGAAACAGTTTTCAGTTAAAAAGGAAACCATTTCTGCTGGGTCTTCATAATAACCAACATCATTTTCCCTTTAATTTTTTTTAACTCAATGACAATTCTGATATCCAAAGTGTCAACTAATTGCCCTGACAATTAAATGGTACTGCCACAGCACAGCCTTTATGCATGTGTCCTAATAAATGTCAGATGAAGTTGAACTGCTCACTTCAGCAGACGCTAATTTAGGCTGAATGCCACCAGCTAGTCAGAGAGAGAATTTTTGCTTTAAGATTAATCTCACAAATGAAGTGTGGGTTTCCTTCTTACAACAATGACCTTTGCTTATTCATCAAATCTGAATTACAGGTTTAACAAACACTTGCATAAGAATCATTAATGCCATCTGTTATGTATTTACTAATGTAGTATATAATACTTAAAATCTCAACAGTCTTCAAAATTCAATTACTATAGCCTTCGTCATAAAGACTAGCACTGCTGTTTCAAAGCTCTCTTCTCCCTAGCGACCCTTCAGCTTGACTACTTCTTGCTTGGCTACCATTTGTCAGTTCAGAGATAGTAGAGGACTGTCAAGTATAGACTTACATCGGACTCCTAAGTACCATCATAGTTTGTACCTTTTCATTGAAGTCAATAGGAAGTTGGGAGTCCTGTTATGCTTTTAATCCTGGGCCAACATTTTAAAAAGTGCTGATCTGCTTTGCAAGTCTGTGGAGCTGATTCATTTTCTCTGTTGCAGGTGACAAGAAACTGAGCCTCCTTTCATTAATACTGGAAAAGCCTGCACACCCTCAAAGTAGGGCCAGCAGTGTTTGCACTATCATTCTCTACTTTACAGTTGTAAAACATCTGTTAATTCCAATTGAAACCTGTTAATAAACACCATGGGATAAAAAATAAAAATTAAAAATTGCTTATCTCTTCTTTCGAATGGGTTCTACCACTATTTGCAGCACCAATTTTGAAGTATACACTGAATGGCACATGGCTGTCAAAAGAGAAGTTTTACAGGACCTTCTCAAACTATAATTTCATGCATAAAATTAATACGCTTGGGAATGGCGGTGGGCACTGGGCCTGGAAGTCATGGAAGAGCCCATATTTTTGTCAGTAAATTCTTTAACAACTAAAAGAACACAACAATTTGCAAAATGCCAATTATGAACTGTCCCAGGACCTTGTAACTTCCAAACCTCGTTGAGGGAGAGCACTTGTTGGCACAGAACAAAACCGTGCGAAGAACTCTTTTAGAAGCTGCTGAGAGGATGACTGCCTGGACGTGTCCTGGACGTACTTAAATGTACAAGTCTGGACAGACAGCTCACTGCTGCTTCGGGTTCTGAGCTGAGAATACATGGGAAGAAATCAGGAGATCCTGTGATTAAAACATGTCTAGTTTTCTTAGACCTGCCTTCCACAATTCTTGGCCCCCTTCATACAAAGAAACACAATACACTAGACTGAACCATCCTAACAGTAGACAGCTTCAAGTCCTCAGCAAATTGTTACCTTTGATTCTAATTCTGAGTCAAAAATAAAATTTTGATCCAGCATTAATGCTTTCTTCAACTGATGAAGG
>NW_010197648.1:67232-70477 GCF_000695765.1 Mesitornis unicolor | reverse complement strand
CTGCTGAACTTACTGTGTCAGTAGCAGCAACATCAGTGATTTCCATGCTATGGGAATTATCACACAGAAGTAGGTCAACAGCTGTGCTCAGATGTGAAGAGGTGTGTGCAAGAATAGACATAGCAAAAATAAAAAGGTCTAAAAAAATGACAAAAAATGATGAGGTATATGCGAGGAAGAATGGAGACTGTGGACTTTACACACTGTAAGGTTAAAAAGATGAAGTCTGTGAAGTTTGAAAAGGAGAAGAAAAGAAGAGGTATTATAAAAGTCTACAAAATAATGAGTGAGCCTGAGGATGCTACACAGATCTCTCTATTTATTTCCCACTTACCCGTATCTTTTGGTCTCCATTCTGCTTCTCCTCTTTCCAGATCTTCCGAAATGTATTTTGCTCTCCTTCCCATTTCACTTTTCCCTCTTATTTCTGAACCCCTTCACCTCATTTCCACCAACCCTCTTCTCTATATACTCTTTCTCATGATATAAATATCAATACCAAATATAAGGATTTTATTAACATCAATAAATGGGAGAATTAAATTGCAAAATAATATTATAGTCCATAGAACTAAAAAGTAACATATTTCAGATGACTCTCATGAAACAATCTATGTGAATTCAGCGACCACAGACAGCTGTGCTACTAGCAACTTCTTGAGCAAACAGTTCAGGAAGACTTAAAAACCATAGTAAACTCAATTACTTTACTTGTAGTAATTTGACATAAAATTAAATTTTAACCCTCAAGCATCAGCTCATAAGCTAATTTTAAAGTGGAATCAAGAATTTTCAAGACTTTCTCTGAAGCAAAAGACGTAGAGGTGGATCTCTTTGAATTTGTGTGTATGAAAAAATGAAAGTGCCTATATTCACACTAATTATCTAGACTGTTTTTCAGTCAACAGGGAGAAAAAAGACACTTTGAGGGTACAAGCCATCTTTCTTGAAAGTTAACACCTAAGATAAGCCAGATAAATTGGATCTCAAAAGGGCCTGCTTGCCCCACTGCCTACAGAAAATCACTAAGGCATCTAATCAGATTTAGACACTTGTTTCAGAAGTAAGGGAGATCCTAAGGAAGTCATTCATACTGCAACCAACAGTGGACATCAGAAAAGGAATGGGAAAGATGTCAGTGTAGCAGACACTGGGTAAATGAGACTCCCTACATGGGAAATATAAGGCAGGCAGCACAAGACAGTATAGCAAGAATAACAACTGTTTCCATCTTTCGAAATACTTTAAAAAAAGCCATGACCTCCCTCCTAGCAATGTCTGGACTGGACCTGTTTAGTTTTTAAATATAAAATTTGCCTGCAGAAAGGTTCTAAAAGAATAAGTATTAAAAATAGGCCCCAAAAGCTTTAAAACAACTATTTCCAAAAGAAATTTAGTAATCTATAGACATGTTTATGAGAAGCTGACCTCCAAGCTTCCTCAGTGTCCCAGGCCACTGCAGTAGTATTATTCTGGTGGGAACTTTAAACTGATTAACAGTTTGATTGATCGCTTCAAGAACAAAAAACACTAAAATTTCCACTAAAACTAATATCTGATAAAAGCATTCACCAAAGAAAATACATTTTTCTTCAAAGAATGTTTCTAGTCATTATCTAAGTTGAACTTTGACTAAGATACTGAAACACTCCTGAGAAAAGGGCAGCAGCGTGTAAACATGGAGAGTAGGAATCTGGCCTTTGTCCAGTGACTGAAGGATGACATTTCTTACTACCTGTTGCCCTTCACCTCCTCAGGCACTCTTTCAAGAACAGAAGTCACGCTTTTTAAGTCACATATGGCATCTTACTTTTCTCTAGAACTTCTTTCAAAACCTCCAATCCAGACGTTTGCTAAAGCCGAAGTTTCTTAGTTTATAGGGCTTACAAATAGTGCAGCAGAAAAACTGGTAGCTCTTTTACTGCTCTGGTATTTCTATAGGCTAACTTGTCTTACTGGAGAGTATAGGTGACTCTCCTTGACCAACAGAGAAATTAATCTGGATCCAGGTTTTGTGTCACAAAAAGAGGCCTCAGCATGAGGCCTCAGACTTCGAACTCTTTTTCTTAGGCCTTTACTTCTATTTTTCTAAAATACCAAACTAAACGTTCCTTGCTACCTTTCCAAATCCTTGATCTCAAAGACAGTGTTCTCAATGGTATTTTATGGTAAATCTTCACTCAAGATGGACTCCTCGTTAGTGCTCGCTTTGGGCAACGAAAAACTGCGCTGAAATTTTTTATCATTTGACTGTCATGCAAACACACTACACCTATCAACACCAGAACTGTGCATGCAAAGAAAATGCGGAAATTTCAGACCTTACATGCTGTTAACTCCAGGTTCCCACCTTAGACTTCATAATCCCCTCAGAGATTTATAATTCCTCTATTCTTCCCAGCAAACCCCTTTTCACCTTCCAGACAGCCAACAGGCAACAGATTGGCTTTTCTGTGAAGACTCCAGTAGAAAATTTACTCAATCATAAGTCTTGCTACAGAGCAATGACAGTCCTTAATGGCATGCTGGCAGCCCATGAACAGGTGGAAAGAAATCATGTCTAGAAGTCAACCTGTCTTTAGGAATGTGACCTAAAACACTGCTACTTAATTATGGATTGGGGATAATTCCTTGTCTAAAACCTGCCTATGAAAAATTCCTCTAGTGACCTGATCGTCTTTGAGATCTTTTGCAGATGTTGCTTCCTGTCCGGCCTTACTTCTGCACAGGAATATTTTTCACTTTCTCTATTTTTTTCTGCCTCTAGTATGTCTCTCCAGGAATATATGATTTACCACATTTTTTGTCATTACTTCTTTTTTATTTCTCTCCTCTTATTTGGTTTCTTGCCATTTTTCCTCAGTCTTTCCTGTGTCCCTATCTCCTTTTTTTTTTTAACATTTCTCTCTCCTATCCTCCCCTTGCTTCCCTTTTTTCCTTTACTTTTTCTCCACTTTTTCCCACTTCTCTTTTCCTTGTGGTTTCCAACCTGCAAAGCAATGCTCTCCCCACTGGCTGCTCAGCACCCTTTGATCACCCACTAGCCTCTGCAAGCAAGTGCCTCCATCTGCCCCAGTTAACCCAAGGACTCCAAAGGGGCTGAGCAGGACTTGCCTTCCAGCAGTAGCCAGAGGAGGGTTAGCGCTGCCCCCAGAGTTGAAGCAGAGAGGGTCAGTTTCCCAAAATGGGGAGATTGGCAAGACATGGTGCTAGCCACATGCTGCCTCTTTTATGTTCCCCCAGTT
>NW_010197648.1:15037-67201 GCF_000695765.1 Mesitornis unicolor | reverse complement strand
AGGGAAAGTAGCATGCAAGTGTACTACACTGGTGTACTGACTTCTCTGAGTGCTTGTTAGTGCTCACCATACTCAGCATTTCTTCTCACTGATTGATAGGACGATACATGTGTGTATGGCAAAGAGCAGATTCATTACAGCGCATTAGCCAGACAGGCAGACAAATGCCCACAGGGGCAGAAAAGCTGTAAGGAATAAATAAAAACTTTATTATTTTTCTTAAACTTCTTTTCCCCAGGCTACAGTGAGGAATACTGGAGGAACAGGAGAGTGGAGGTAGCCCAGAAGAGAAAGGGAGTGGCAGGAACTGAAGGGAAAGTTTATTAGCAGTCAAAGCAAGGTTTAAAATATTCACTGTTGGATTCAGAGTTTGGATAGTAGCCAAATCTCTGCTTATCTTTTTATTTTCCTTCTCACTGCTAAATGAGAAAGGGTCATTGCAATAGACACCAAGCTATCAGAACATTCCTGATGTAACATCCCTGAAATGGCTATCCAGCTGCTCCACTCACTGCAATTAATCATTCCTCAGTTTTAAAAAAGAAAAACAAACTAGTATCAGCCTTTATCAACAGCTGCCACCATGTGGTATCTGAAATACCATAGTTACTTCCCATTCTAATAGAGAGAAATATGGTGGTGTCTTCTGATCTGTTCAGTGATGGTTTTCAAGCATCCGTTCTGTAATGCACAGCTCGCAAGAGATGAGGTGGCTGATGTGCAGCAGCTCTGCACCCCCGTGCATGCCCTGCTGAGGCCAAGGAATGGGCAGCCTGGGTGACATCCCACCTGTCACCGTGGCCACTGTACCAAACCACTTCCCCATCACTTGTTCGTGGAGCTGGGAGACCAGACCACAGTCATGGACCTCCCCAGGATGTCAACAGCAGTGCATGAAGAAAATGCATTCCCAAATGACTGCTGCCAAAACCATATCTGCCAGACACAGATTTGCCAGGAGGCAGCATCCTCTCACTCCATGTCATGAGAAGCTGTCTGCTCTACCATGGAGCAAGGGACCAGCCATGGAGCTGCTGGGCCCTGTTCCCACTCCCCACTGGCTGGAACTCAGCCTATCTGTGCCTGGAAATATGGCCTGATGGGGAAAGAAAACTCCAGAGACATTCCACTGTCCAAAGGGAAGATGGAGTGTAAGTTGTCAGACCTGGATTGTTAGGGAGTTGATTCTAAGATTAATGACTCAAGGAATATGCTTTGAAGCAGCATGGGAACATGATCCGGTTAGTTATTACCCCAGCATTTTCTTGCTTGAGCGCTACATATTTTTTAGAAGGTGTTAATTGCAACAGCTTCACCCCTCACCTCCCTCCTGGATTTCATGTAGATGCACTTCAAAATGAGCTAATTATACACCAATTAAGAATAGCTTTCTGCAGAAAACACAGCATTCAGAAATCTGCTTTGTAAATATCTGTTGGTAATACAGGTACCTCTGAGATCGCTGGAGCTTTGTCTGACGAAAAGTGTGTTCCCACCGGAAAAAATCCATTCAACCCAGGATACTGTGAAACTGGCATATGACACTGTGAATAACAGGTATGGGCTTCTTCTTGAGGGTGCTTATCTGTCCACTCTTGATCCTGGAGCTTTCCTCTGAGCTGAAACTGTAGTCCAGTCAGTGCCTGCAGCATTGCTTTTTTTCTTCCTTTTTCACTATTAGCAGATCTGAAAAAATCACTATAAAACACACACACACAATAAAAGGAGAAATTTAACTTTTTGCACAATGTACCTCTAGTACTTAAAAAAAATAAAAATCCTTAAATATAAAACCAAATTAATGTTATGGTTATAGGGCACGCATAAGGACACAGTCCCTAAAATACTACTGGGGAAAAAAAAAAAAGAAAAGAAAAAAAAAAGATGAGAAGAAACAGTTGGCATTCAGTTAACAATCATGTTTGGAGGTTTGTGACTGACTTTGTTATTCCAAGGGAAGACAGGTACCAGTCTCCTGGGATTAGGTACAAAGGCGAGAAAAAAGTGGACATGTATGAATCTCAAAGGTGACTGCTGGGTTAATAAAACAGTCTGTTTTCTGTTCACCCACTCTTCCTCTCAGTGTGCTAGTACATTAAAATATGTCAAAAGGAAAGCCATTTGCTGGGGAAAAATAATTCAGCTAAAAGTCAAAATTTCCAGCTGGTGTATTGCCTTGGTGTGTGCAAGTGAGCTAACAAAGTGACCCACACATCTCACTGGATGAAAGATGGTATCCTCATTAAAGTAGAAACAAACACTTGAAAATAGGAGCAACTGCCAGTTAAAAAAAAAGGATCACATTTGATACAAGAAGCCTTCATTTTTCCACAGTTGGTTTCCTACTTGCTCTGTAGCAGATATGATATATATTTAAGTAATCTCTTGAAAAGTAATGAAGGTAAAACTGATTCTGTATGCAGTAACCATTCCCGTTTGCTGGAGGAATTGTGTTGCTAACAACCATCCACATTATCACTCTATGTTTAGAAGAATAAATATTTTCACAGTCCAGTTTCTAAACTGCCACATACAACACAAGGATTGGCTCTTGCAAAGAGTAACTCTTTCAAAAGTTAATAGCTCTGGGAAAGAAAACTTTATATCAGAATTATGCTAGAAAGGGTTTGTAGGATCAGCCTCCAACCCTTTAAAATAAAAGCACATTTATACTGGTGTATACTGCCTTTGCCCCCAGGAAACACAATGAGGCTTGAACACCATCACTAATTCACTGCAGTGTGAGCATTTTTTGTAATATGAACAGCATGAGACATTGGATTTCCTGTTCTTTGGCCCAGGCCCTGACAGAAAGCATTATCAGATAAACAGAAAGCAAAATGAGGGCAGTGGTACACCACAGTGTGAGCCACCCTCTGTTTATTGATGACGTGATTTTTGCTTGGGGGAGGGGGAAGAAAACGAGGTGTAAAGAAGTTTTGCAAAATCTCTCATGACCAGAGCAGAGAGTACTACAATGAAATGTCTGAACCACAGAATCCCATAATGGATGAGGTTGAAAAGGGCCTCAGGGTTTCATCTAGTCCAACTGCCCTACTCAAAGCAGTGTCAGCCACAGCACATTGCTCAGGGTCATGTTGGGTTTTAAATATCTCCAAGGATGGAGGCTCCACAACCTCCCCAAGCAACCTATTCCTATTGTTTGACTACCTTCACTGTAATAAAGGTTTTTTCTTTTGGGGGAGCTGAAACTTCCTTCATTTCAGCTTGTGCCTCTTGGCCTGTCATTGGGCACCACTCAGAAAAGCCTGGCTCCACCTTTTTTACTTCTCCCCATCAGGTATTTATACACATGAAGATCCTCCTGAGCCTTCTCTTCTTCAAGCTAAACAATCCCAGCTCTCTCATCCTCTCCACATAACTCACATGCTTCAAGCCTTTCAACATCTTTGTGGCCCTTTGCTGGACTTGCTCCAGTACATCCATGTCCTTCTCATACCAGGGAGCCCAGGTCTGGACTCAGGTCTCCAGCTGTAGCCTCCCTAGTGCTGAGGAAAGGGGAAGGATCAAACCCTTAACTTGCAGGTGATGCAGTGCTGTTCCTGATGAACCTGAGGAGAGGCTGTTTGGCTTCCTTGTTGAAAGTGTGCATTGCTAGCTCATGGTTCACCAGGATACCCAGGCCCCTCTCCGTAAAGCTGCTTCCCAAATGGTCAGCCCCAGTCTGCACCAAAACACTAAGCTAACAACATCCACTGTTTCCCCCTTGTCTACCAAGCTCATCATCTCACTGTAGAAGCCAATCAGGTTGGTCAGGCATGATTTTGCTTTTTCCTTAGTCTGCATTTTGCCATTGATCTATCTGTCAAAATCTTTCATGATACCATTCATGTTGCTCTCCAGATTCAATGCCAAAAAAACCCGAAAACAGCCACCTTCAGCCCTGAAGTGGTCAGGCAGTTGAACTAGACAATCATTATAGCTCCTTCCAACCAAATTATTCTATTCTATTCTATTCTAATAAAATTGAATATATTAATTTAGCCAGTGTTTCAGTGTATATCTACAGGATCTTTTGAAATATGTATTATGTTTCTGATGCTGAGAATTCCTTCCCCTGTTATGCAAACGCCTGCATAGGGTCTTTTTAAAAATGTATTTTATGAACCTGTTAAACTATAATAGCCATTAAGTAGCTGTTATGAGCTAAGATGTCAGTACATATCCAAGAACATAACAAAAGTTTTAAAACATCGCATAGAACATTTTGATAGTGCCAGCAGTAACAGTGGAGAAGAAGAAAACCTTGTAGTTTTTTTTCCTTTTGATCAAGGCTTTTTCAAAGTATTTCTTACTGGCTAATATGCACTAAAGAGGGAATAACTGTAACTGAATAAAAATGTAAGTTTTAACACTCCAACATCCCCTCTTCTTTTTGCTCACAAAATAAACATCACTTCTAAAATTTATTCTAGTAATGTTGACCCCTACAATTCTGTATAGAGTACTGCTTGAGAATAAATGTCAGGATAAGGAACTTTGTTCTTTCATAACACCTTCAACTGGGGCTCTGATGTAAATACATCACAATAACTACAGCACTACTTCTCACAGCAGCCTCCTCCAATAGATACAAGTGAGAAGCCAAGCTGAGGAACAGTTTAACTCATCTGCACTGAGTCAAAAATAAGGTAAGAACAGAAATGTGCTATCACTCCTAATGCTACTTCTTAGCCACAAAAAGTCAATAGTTACTCCTTTTGTACACAGCCTTTGATTCACGGTGCCTGGATTATTTACCTGCTTTGCAGGTACATGTTTAGTCAGCTCCATACTAAAGCAAGACTAAAGTCCTCTCATGTTCCCAAAAGGTCATCTTCTTCTTGTGTCGGAGGACTCGGCTGCCTCAGCTGGCTGGTGTTACTTCCTAGCTGTTCTGCACTCTGAATGGCATCTCTCCTTTCCTCACTGGCCCTCTCTCCTGTTTTGGCAAGAATACTCAAATGTGAATACCTGCAAAGTTCTGAAATATGAAGTGAGAAGATGGCTGTGACTGCCTCTTCCTGGTCACTGCAGTCTTATCATGCCTATTTGCTGGTCACACTTGCATACTAAGAACCCAATCTTGCAGTCCTTTTGCAAGCAAAACTCCCCATTGACTGGTATGTCTTTGTGTTAAAAAATTTACTGGATATGCAGAGCAGCAGTTCTGAACAAAGGAATTTACTCATTTTTCTTTTAGTTTTCCCCTTCAAAAATGCCCTGAGGCAGTCGTCTATTTCAGTCAATGGAAGACTGAAAATGTTCAATCAAAAAAAAATCCATATTTGAGCAATAGAAACATAAAAGACATCTAAAACCACAAATATTATTTTTGTACACATTGAGGACCAGATTTCTTCACATTACATTGACCTTTTTGTTAACTCTTTTCTTGCCAGCTTTTTGCCTGGAGCAACTTTTGACAGTGAAGGAATCTGTGTTTATTAAGGAATGTATACTTACGAACTCTTAGTTATATTAGTGGGGGGGGAGGAGGAGGATAGTCACATATACAAATGTTAGAATAAAAGACATAAAGAAATTTTAAGTACATTTCCATTTATAAAATTTCATTTCTGCCAGTAATTTTCCAATTAAAAAAATAAATTAATTTAGTATTTTGAAACTGAAATCCAACATGATTTGCACAATAGCTTACAAATAGCTAAACAAAGATATGATTTGCATGATTGTTGACAAATAGCTAAACAAAGTTAACCCTTCCTAATTTCTACAGTCATTTAAAATACGGTTTCCCATGCTGCTTTCTTCAGAATTGATCAAGAAGTAATATAAAAAAATGTAATATATTTTTCATATTTTTCTTTTTGTTGATACTTTGAGGCTTTAAAAATTTTCTAGTCAGACCAACAAGTCAAATAAGTTCAATGAAAATAAAAAAAAATTAAAAGCTGTTTTAAAATTAAAAGTATATATGAGTTATTTAAGACTGAAAAAAAAATCATCATAATTTTGCATGAAGGTTGTGTTTAAATGAAAGGTAAATACATATTGGTTTGGAAATATCCAGTGAGTTTATCCAAAGAACTTTAACTCTGATCTGTAGCAATGCCAAATAATAAATGTGCATTTATGTTGAGAGCAGTTTAGTCTTTGTGGCTCTAGGAAAGATTAAATTGATTTTTAAATATTCAATACAGTTTATGCAACTCAAAGTCTGGCATATCTTTTTATTTTATTTCCAGTTTGAGCAAAACATAAGACACAGAAATTCTGCAAAAAATGTTTTACATTTTACAAAAGGGCATGGGAAAATAAGTAGGATGAGATAGAATACTAACTGATGAAGATAATGAACAAGTGGGCTTACTTGAGAATTGAAAGGATGATTCACTAAAATAGAATTTCAGCAGTGCGTAAAAGGTATATTGGTGCAATAAAAGACAAGAATGAAAACTGGTCAAAGCGCCACATTAAGCTATAAAGAGGGACACCCAGGAGGTTTGGAATTACATATCCAGACACATCACATTATGACTCAGCCAAAGCCTTGCTATAGAACATTAACACCTGAAAATCACACCTATAATAATCTAATGAGCAGTACATATGTTTTTGAGCAGCCCATACCAGAAAGATTAATAAAGTGGAGGGAAATTAAAAGAAAATAAATAGCAAACATTGATAAGGGACTTAGAAGCTGAGTTAGGAAGAAAGCTGGAAAATATTACATGACAAACAGAATGCTTTTAACATGATATGAAAAATATGAACACCACAAAAGAAACAATTACTATAAGAAGAAAATAAATTATCCTTGTAATTACAGTGATATTAAGAATATTGAGTATCATAACAATTCTTCATAGAGAGTACAAATCAACAGGGATACGTTGTCCCGGTGAAAGTGGCATAATCCCCATCATTTGATTCGTTTAAATTGAGACTTGGCAAAACATTAGTGAAGTTATTGTACAGTAGGTCATGATCCTGTATTGGCAGGGGATGGACAAAATGACCTAGAAGGTCTTTTCCCTCTCAATCTTCTTTGATTCTAAAAGGCTCTAAGTCAGATGCTTCCATCATTTGTCTATGAGATCAGCAGAGCTCAGAGCTACCACAGGGAGACCTGTAAGGGTGAGGGTGAATGTAGACTTGGCTAATAAAATATCAGAAGCCCATAACAGTCAAGAATATCTTTCTCTTTTACTGTTATAAGTATATATGTATCTTCTTTTCAGGGTTCAGTGTGAATAACTGCACAGAAAACTAAATTTTAAGACATTGAAAGGCAAAATAAGTGTAGAGGTCACTACTGCAGAGGGATCAGGCTGGAGTGGCAGCAAAAGAAAATGTACAGTGCCCTGTCATCAATGTTTTGAAAATGCAGGTCTCAAAGGTAAGACTGTAACAAGATTTCATGCACATTCTTTTTTCTTGATTACTATTCACAAAGAAACATGTTTTTGAAGGAAAGCTCCTACCAAAGCTTCACTGCTGCCCAACTATGCTGTTTGCAGTCTTTCTTTAACAATTGACAGTGTTAGAAAGTAATGTTTGAGAAATAACCTAGAACCAAAGAAAGCTATTACATCTGAAGGTGTTCAGGAAAGTTCAGTACCCTGACAACAATTAGGGTTTATTGTTACAAAGACAGCAGGTGGTGAGACAGGAGAGCAACTATTGGTTACAAAGGTCTGTAATGCCTGAGTCTGTTGTGACAATAGGGTCTGACCATCAGCCCTAGATTTCACCAAGGTTTTCCTGCCTCCACTCTATATCGGAAGCATGTTCAAATGCATTGGGTGTCAGCCTAACAGCGTGTGAATGGGACAACTAAATTTACTGACTAGGCCACCATTAAGGCTGTGTGTCATGCTGACCTTTTGTAGAAGCGACCAGCACAAGTGTAAAAAGATAGGGAGAAAGGGCAGCATCAGCAGGCCTCCACCTGATGACCTACAAAAGTGGAGGTGCCTGTGCATGCAAGCACCCTACCTTGCCTCCTTCTGAAGATGAGGAGAAAGCCCTATGATTTGCTGCAAGCTTCATCTGGGGCAAAGATTAGTGTTAGTTCTTTCTAAAACTGGCTGCATGTGTGGATCCAATGTTCATGCCAGGCAAACTGGAGTTATCAAAAGGAGAGACTGTTAGACACACGCAATACCTGTAAAAATGTAAGGAGATAGAATTGATGAGGTTTTCACTGAAAAAAAACCCCTGCCTTACAAATCTCCTAAATTTCTTTGAGGTAGTCACTGAGCATGTGGAAAAACTGGAGGCAGATTGCACAGTTCACAGGGACATCCAAAAGGCTTTCAGAAAGTTGCCTCACCAGAGGTGACTAAAGAGGACTACAGCACAGAATAAGAGAGCTCTTCACCAGGACTGATACCAGGCTGGAAAACAGGAAACAAAAAGTGGGGACAAATGGTGTTATAGAATAGAATAGGGGTATTATAGAATAGAATAGGGGTAGTATAGTATAGTATAGTATAGTACAGAACAGAACAGAACAGAACAGAATAATTTCAGTTGGAAGTGACCTACAAGGAACATCCAGTCCAACCGCCTGACCACTTCAGGGCTGATCGAAAGCTAAAGCATGTTGAGGGCATTGTTCAAATGCCTCCTAAACACTGACAGGCTTGGGGCATTGACCACCTCTCTAGGAAGCTTATTCCAGTGTTTGATCACCCACTCAGAAAATAAATGCTTCCTAATGTTCAGTTTAAACCTCCCCTGACACAGCTTTGCGCCATTCTCATGCATCCTATCACTGAATATCAGGGAAAACAGATCACAGAATCACAGAATCACAGAACGTTAGGGATTGGAAGGGACCTCAAAAGATCATCTAGTCCAATCCCCCACAATCAGCATCTCCCTCTCCACTTCCCCTCCTCAGTAAGCTGTACAGTGCAATGTGGTCTCCCCTCAGCCTTATTTTCTCCAAACTAGACACACCCAAAGTTATTAGCCACTCCTCACAGGACATTCCTTTCAGCCCTTTCACCAGCTCTGTTGCCTTCCTCTGAATGCATTCAAGGACCTCCACATCCATCTTAAATTGTGGGGCCCAGAACTGCATACGGTGTTCAAGGTGAGGCCACACCAGTGCTGAATACTGTGGGATAATCACTTCTTCTGACCAGCTAGTTATGCTGGGTTTGATGGACCCCAGGATACGGTTTGCACTCTTGGCTGCCAGGGCACAGTGCTGACTTGTACTGAGCTGCTGTTGACCAGCACCACAGAGCCCTCTCTGCAGGGCTGCTCTCCAGCCACTCCTCTCACAGTTCATACTTGGTGTTACTTTGTCCTAGATGCAGAATCCAGCATTTTGACTTGTTAAATTTCATCCTGTTAATAATTGTTCAATACGCCAATCTATCTAGAACCCTATTTGCCACTAGCAAAATCCCAGTATTACTGGTTTCTTCAAGGGTTCAGAAACAGTCTCTAAAAACTGCAGAGAGGACAGTAACAAAATTTGCTGGTTATTGAAGGTAGTAAAACTGAAGGGTCTCATGGCATTGACTGAACAGTTAAAAAAATTAGAGATGAAAATTCACTGTCAGCAAAAATTATGCGATGTACTTGGGGAAACACATTTCTAACTTTATACACTGTTGACAGAGGTTCTTATGGAACTACTTGTTACCACTTAGGAAAGGGTTTTGAAGCTAAGAAGTTCTTTAAGATGGCAAATCCAAAGGTCAGTGGCAGTCAAACTAGCAGACACAATATTAGCAAAAAACTACATAGAAACCAAGGTAATGTCATGGGTTAAATTCAGTGTATTCATACCTCAAATATCATCTCCTTCTTGTCCATCTGTGTAAAAACAAGACTGCAGAAAGGGAAGGGTGCTAAAAAGAACAGCAAAGGTCGTTGAAGATATACCATGAATTCTTCATGAGGATCAGGTAAAGAGAAAAAATTCTCCATCCCGGAGAAAAACATCTCTGACGTGATAGGATACAGCTATGTGTAAAATACCTACAGAGTGAGGAGGTGAAAACACTTCATTTTTCTCATTAGTTAAGAAGTAGGACCATCATGTCCATGATGAAATGGCCACAGGACAAGCTCAGAACAAACAAAAGGAAAACATTTTCACTTATGTCTAAACTGTGGTACATTTTGTCAGAGGATTAGGTAGAGAGAAAAAAGTTACATAAGTTTGAAAAGTCACTGGGTGAACAATGGAAAAACATCGAGGACAATAAATTACAAAGACATCATATCTCTGGCTCAGGAGTTACCTGAGCCACAGATGGCTGGAAGCTGGGATTGCTTCCTGGAGGAGTATGATTGCTTTCTGGAGATGTGCTTTAACTCTTACCAAGGCTTCTGCTGCTACTGCCTGCCAAAGACCTGCCTGGTGTGATCCACTATGGTCAATTATTACATTCTTATGAGGAAACAGAGAAGAGCATCCCTGGGGAGATGGGAGTGTTTCTGGTGCAGTGTACATCATCAATACCTTTAACAATCAGCCAACGGTATAAGGCCCCACTGCACCAGAACAGTACTAGCCTTACAAAAGGTCTTCATACATCCTAACAGCTACTGAAAATCCTTCAGGCACCTAGTTGCCATAAGTGTCATTAAGCTTTAATGTGACCAGTATAAAATCACTTGGTTTCTCCTCCAGAATGACTTTTCAAATTTGAAGTTCCTTAGCAAGCCATGCAGCTCCCATGTTCTCTGTGCCATAAAAGAGAATTGGCTTTGACATAGTTTACAAAGGCCAGAAAAATTGTTGCACAGGAGTCACTAAAGCACAGAGAGGTTAAAAATAAATGTGTTTCTTCACTTGTGGCACTAATGGTTAGCAACAAACAGCAAACACATCAGGAGACTAATAGGCTTTTCAGATCAAGAGAACATCTTTAACTGCTCCCAAAATTATTTTATTTTGGGAGATTAAGTAAGGGTGGCTTTTATACTGAGATTAATGGGGTCCATCCCCACCAGACCTCACTGAAATCTGTCTTTGTCCTCCTGTCATAGCTACTGCATGTCACTGTCAATGACATGCAGTATCAGCATAAAACAAAGGAAGAGGTAATATGAAACAACAAAGGCAGCTCACAAGATGTTATAACATTTTACAGTACGTAGCAGGTTTTCATGATTTATTTATTTTTTTAAACTAATGCTTAAAGGCATTGCAAAGTTCTTGTAAACCTGCAGAGTAGCCTCCAGGGGATTTTACTGGCTAACCCTAAAGTTGCAGAGACAAAAATGTGGCAGCTTGGGCTGCACACGGAAAGGATTACATAGGATAAAGTCACAAAGTCTTTTGCAAGGTAACAGCTATTTTTTCTGTTTTCCAATGTATAACAACTAGATATTGTCATCTTATTAGCATTATCTTAATAAGGAATAACCTATACTGACTTGTATTCTATGATACTGTTCTCTTTGACTTTTGTTGTGGTTTTTTTTGAATGTGTACATGTACACTCATGTAAATATGTGCACATTTTCCACCCAAGCTAAAATGCATCAGAGCCTCCACTGATTTACAATCTAAACTACATTTATTAGCCAAGATAATATTGTGGTGTAGTTCTAAGGAGAGTGTTTCCATAACAGAAGTACCACTGCCTTTCCGTAAGGCATGTGCTCCTCAGTCAGCGAGGGGGTTTGAAAATTCTACATCAGTGCCTTTTCCTGCCTTCAGCATCAATGGCAGATTCAGGATTACAGTACATAAAATCCCAATAATTTATTCAATGGAATATTTTAACATTGCAACAGACTTCAGAGACCATAATATGATTAACAGAGAACCTCAAATCCCCAGCTCTGGATTCCCTCAGCTGTCACAGCACTTGTCAGTGTGGAGGGTGTTCAGAACCTTCCAGGAGTTTTAGTTCCTAAGAGTGTTTGTGCCTGAGTCCTTGATATTGTACATCTGCATATATGGTGTGTTTGCAATAATTTCATGAATGACACCTTGATATCTTACAGACTAGCAACAATTCACAGTTCATAACTGAGAAACATTGCCTTACAGCACACAAAGTGGAAATGAAGACAACACATGGCCAATTAGTACATTAAAATGCTGATTAGTACAGTCAATTTTATTAATGAAAACCTTAGTGACTGAATATTATGTATAGGAATCTCTTTAAAAATACTATAGTTGTTCAAAATTATCAGTCTGGATATTAACAGTGAATGTGTAGTTTGATTTGAAAAGTTTATTTTCAGCTTAGGAAGAATCTGTGTGCTAAATTTTGGGTTTCTAGCCCACAGAGTCAAAACCAGAAGATCTGGTCATTACCAGTACAATGGCAACTCTTCTGTATAAGGGCTGCCGGGATCAAGATGATCCCACTGTGTTGGGTGGTTCAGCCCTTGGGAAAGGGTTCCTCAGGGCTATTTCAAGGAAGCAAATTTCACCAGCAATCTGGAGTCCAGAGATGAATGATGTAGCTCTTCAATTTAGTTTATTATTTTCTTCCGTTTATGTAACTCACTAATTGGTACAGCTAGTGACATTTGAAAATACAAAAGCATGCACATTAATACACATTATAAGGATACATGCTTAAAGAATTGTATAACTCCTTAAAATAAATTCTCTCCACTAACACTAATAAAAAAATAAACACGGAGTCTTTGATCAATACACTTGATACTGTCAAGACAAGGGTATTCTGTCCAACCCAAACAGATGGAAGAAGTAACTTCTCTTTCCTGATTTGTGGCACCACATTATCAAGTCCTTGGTTCAGTGAAGCAGCAGGATTAGTTTACCCTAAATGTAAATTAGGGTAATTAGTTTACCCTTACATGCTCTAGAGATGGTGAGGAAATCCCCACACAGCCCTCTCCATCTTCATTTCCAGAGCTTACCTCGCAAGATAGTCCACCTTTGCTGACATCTGCATGCATCCTGATCAAAATTAGGTGTATTACCAGAAACTGATTCTGAATCCCTCCAGGGGCTGCTTTGCTGTCCAAACTGACCATGTGAGACCTTCCCAGCCCTCCCACTGCCAGACAATGGACACCATCTCACTGCAAGCACAGTGACACACTAGCACGGAAGCATCTCATTAAAATCAAGAGGCACGGCATGTGGTACCCTCTGCAGTTCCCACTTCCACCCAGAAGCAGTCACCTTTTTGTTGGTGTGGATGCCTCAGCACCACAGGGACAAGGATAGGCTGCTTCCTCACTCAGACTGGGCCTCCTGCAGTCCCTTGAGTGTTCCTTTTTGGATGGGCCTTAGGACCCCCTAGGCAATGCAATGCAATGCAATACAATGTTCTCCATCACCTGTGTTAGAATAAGGGTCTTTTGGATGAATGAAGAACAAATTTTTCATGGACCCTCTAATGAAAATACACCGTATCTAGTACAGAGTACAAATTCACATGGAAGTTTTACAGTCTCTCCTTTTCCAAAGTATATCGAAAACAGTGTTATGAATCCATTGAGTTCAATAACTGTACAAAACCCATGCTATTTCATGACATAAATAAAAAATTAAAAAACCCCTACAGTTTGGGTTTAATCTTCTTAATGATTCAGATTTCTTTCAGCCTTGGAAGAGCCAAAAGCTTTTTTTGGAAGACGGAATGTGCAAAATACTATCGTATTCACATAACTTGAGGGACTGAAGCATCAAGAAAAACAGAAAAGAGCATAATACTAACAAAATACCTTAACTGTGTGTACGATCACACTACTTGTTAGGGGCTGCATCTCTAAAGAATATATCTGGTTGTATTTTTACAGCAAGCATTAAAATTTTTAAGGCAAACTATTGAGGAAGGGAGGGAAGAGAAAGTAATGCATTCAACAGATGGGCACATACAGTTGATAAACGCTGCCAATGACATGAATAGTTATGCCATGATGTCCCGTAGAGGCCCTGCACTCTAATACATTAAGAGTGACCTTTGTATAGGAAAAAAACAACAGGTCATCATGCTTTAGACCATGGGCTGGCCTGGCAGCAGCCAACCACAGAAACTGGAAGAAAGGCAGAATCCTGTCATTCTTACCTTTTCATTGAGAAACCTGTAACAAGGCGTGCAGCAGACCTGCTACCAGAAGCACAGTTGCTACATATTAAATAAGATGAAGAGCACAAAAATTCCTTTGACAGACCGCCTAAACTACACAGTGTGAATACTTGCTGGCCAGTTTTAAGTTCCTGACATTTCTCAACTTTTCAATAGCTGACTTTCCTGCTTCTGTGTTCTTCTCCATCTTCCTGTCCCTGTACCAAGGAGAGTCCTGAAAATGAAGCTGAAGCATCTCATTTATCTTCTATTTGTGACCTCCAGCAGGCAAAAAATCAGCTGTGCAAAAATTGTCCCTTAGTGTCCGCAACTATATGCTGGAGCAATGCTCACAGGGATACAGAGTTTTGATGCTACAGTTTAACAAACCCCAAGAGATTATATGCAATCCACAACTATTGAATCTAATAATCTGGGATTTCTATGTTTTTATTATTATGGGGTTTTTACATATATAAGAGCTTTCTGATCCTCAGTAGCCTGCTGGGCATCTCCACCTCACGGTAGTACAGCTGCTTTTCAAATAGAGAGCTATAAGAGATTTTAACATTGGCCTCGTGTATTTTCTCCATAACCTTTCTCTCAGAAATGATGGTGCTGTTTTCTGCAGAAACATGCACACAGAAATGTACCTGGGGCCATGTTCAGGAATGAGAATATTTCAACACAAACAGTTAATAATTCAGACACAATCATATGGTTAACAATTTTAGACAATCTAAATAATAGATGATGCTGTCAGGTTCACCAGAATACACAAATATCTTTAAAACCCTTTAATACAGCCCAAGTATTTCCTACTGTATACTTCAGGATAATTTGTATTCTGACATAACAACTTCAGGCACTGAGCATAATATAACTCTATAAGGGTGCTGTAACTTGACAAATATATTTATTTCTGATGTATTGCTTGCTTGCTTACTCTAGATCTCTTGTCTTCATGGTAGGTTCTGGTATATGACTCAGTGCTGAGTTATGTTATGGAGTAAATGCTGATACATATACTTCCTGCATTCAGACCTCACTTCTCGGGACACTTGATCTCTCATAATTCTACTCCAATCTATGATGTTGTAAAAATGATATATGCAATTTTACAGCTTCCTTGCTAGAAAGTTATGACAACTGCAAAAACTAACAAACTTTAACCTGGACAAGATTATAAATATCATGTTTTGAATACAGCAAACTGCTCTGAAGGAACAAAACCCTGATAGTTTTATCCTTCTCTCATTACACATGCTTCATTTTTGCCTTCTCAACTCTGAAGAGTCATGGCAAATGAATAGAAAAGCATCTCCCCAGGTAGCTGAAAAGACTTAAGGATTGTGGATACTATATACAGTTTCTCATCACTCATATACAAAGCTTAGAGAGTGAACAAGGGTTTATAAGCAGGGCACATAGCCCAACTTTAAAAATTGGATATGTGTCTGCAAGTCTGAGAAAAAGAGAAACAAAAAAGTGTCTTAAACTTTTCTTTAATATAGGTAAGACAAGTGTCCTGTAGTAGATTGGAAAGAAACATGAGCAAATTTAACCTAACTTCTCCTACTGGGTGGTGTTGATATGGTACATGCATATTATCAGATAGAACTTCTCTCTCAATTCATTAGCATTATGCCATGGAGTGAGCCTCAAAGTGCTAGAGAAGAGGATCAAAGCATCTGCTTACCCACAGTTATAACCATTTAAATGAGTCCTAAGACCACAATTTTAAATCTTAATGATGAGGCTTTAATAAATGCCACCACTGATGCATAGTTACTACGTTTAAGCTATCAGTTTGGGTATGAAATTGGCAGCAGCAGGCTAATAACATCAGTTATGAGGTTCTTGTACATCCTCTATGTGTCTCACTATTTGCCTTCCCTCTGGGTCTCTCTTTTCTCTCTTATTATTCTCCTCAAGTAATGTTCTTCTGTGCTGGACTGGCAGGGGTAACAGGCCGATACTTTTTACTCAGAGAGTTTTCTTCTTGTTCTTCTTCTGGGATACAGATTATTTTCCCATGACTGTCACAAAATGGAATTTTGGCCTCCTAAATTTCTGGATCTTACGACAGACTAGAAGGCCATTTACCTTCACGTATCAGGGCCCTTTCAAGCACTGTGCTGCCCTTCCCTCAACGCACTTTGACTGTCTATTAGGTTGCTCCTGTTAGATTTCTGAAAGATTTTCTCCTCTTCTCTTTCACCTTTCAGTCTTTGAGCATGAACCCACAGGGCTGCATGGAAGGAATGCACAGAGGTTCCTGAGGATAAGAATTACTCTCAAGAGAAGACTAAATGCCACCCAACTCCTCTCTGCTGACAGAAGCAGAGATTGGTGCTGCTGTCTTGACACTCTAGAAACTGTGGATCTAATTAAGTGATTGATTGCACATGCACTGTTGTACTATGAAAATAAAATCAAGGTTTAAACATATAGATATGAAAATAAACATCAGTAGAAGAAACACCAGTTACTGAGGTCTTAAGATCTATTCAGTATTAATTGCAGCTGCCACCTTTTAGAAAATGTTATGATTTAGGATCCTTCCTGTTCACCAGCCTCAAGGTACCCATCACTAATGAGTTCTTTATGGAAACACATTTTGGAAATTGTCTCTTCCATTTCTGTACAAAGCCCTCTAAGGGTTGCAACCTGTGACATGTAACAGCTTTTTAGAGAGAAAAGCAGTATAGTGCAATAGGAAGTGAGAATCCCCATGGATGTAATTCATGCAATAGTAAAATCTAACCAATTCATCGGGTACAGGGCTCAGTATTGCTATTATCGTGTAATCTGTGGTGATTGCAATGAAACCCAATCTTAAGTTTACGTTTCATCCAAACAATAACTCAACAATGGATAACATCTCACAGCTCCCTATGGTAACACTGGTATTTCCTTAACATAATAAACTAACCATTTGTTAAATCACTTCCATAGGAGCATACAGCAACTAGACTGTTCTTCTGTATGTCTGACATTCATTAAACACCGTTCATAAGTCCTGACAAGATAATAAAGCATGCATGGCTTGATAACACAGTATCCTATATTATAAAGTGTACAATAGATATATACATCTGCTTGCTAAGCGCTGCTCAGGTGTAGTTCACTGGGATGGTTTGTTTTCACTGAATCAAAGTTTTAAAGAACAATCCAACAAGATGTGGGGTATACTGGATTTAATCCAGCTGTATTAAAACATGGGTGCAGTTACTTTGGTACCAACAAACATTTCCTTTAGTACCGGCAGGCATTTAGAGTGGCATCTGCATAAAAGATGCCAAGTTTAAAATCTCATTTTCCAGAATAGAAAGTTCCCAAGAAACCTTTTCTGTATTACAGGGATTAACCTTTCCTTTTCGAGATCTGCTGTAATAAAAACATCTGTGTGTATCTGCTGTGCCTAAAATAGTACATAAGTCTGTTCCAAAAATATTGCAGACTTTTGTTTACTAACAAAACCCAAAATCACACTGAAAACCAAAACTAGACAAAATGAAGCTGCAAAAATAATTTTGATACAACTATTAATGATTTTTATGTGCAACTGATATCTGATAAAATTTCAGAAGACTTAAAGATAAGAATTTTACAAAATATTTCTAAAACTTTTAAACAAATTGATTATGTAAACACAACTTAAGTCACTTGTCAAATGAAAGAATATAAAATACTTCTGAAGACACTCTGAAATCCAACTACAGTTCATATGTTTTGATTAAAAATATAAAATATATGCAGGAACACTATAAACTTCTCAATAGAAAGTAAATCACTAATAGTAATACAAATAAATACTCACTAGTAATACATTAATTACATGCATATACCATGATGTTCATACAATCTTAGAGATAGTTTATGTATCATTCTACTTTGAGGATATATGCTTGCCATTTAATGAAGAACTTCACTTAATGTTGATGAAAAAAAATTAAAATAATGCTTTTGGATATCATTATAGGGGTTTTTTTGTTTTCTTTACCCAAAAAAAGTTTTTGACAGAAGACTGACCGTTTACACTCTGATTACAGCAAACATATATATATTTTTTCCTAGATTATAACCATTTATTTAATGACTGTCTATAATTGTGGGTTTTTTCAAAACTTACATCTTATGTATTAGGGAGCAAGTTTTTTATTTTATTTACATCAGTAGAAATCTGTTGCAGCCAGTGAAGTTATTCATTGGATTTAAAGGCATTTAATTCATGAACATTGTGTAGTGTCTTGTTTCATGGCAGCTATATAAAAGTTTCCAAGAGCTGCCCACATTTGCTATCAAAGGGCCCTACAACATTTTACAGACAAGAGAATCATTGATACTCTAATTATAAAAGCATACTTACTAGTAAAACTGCTCCAGGATTTCTACATCACAGCTTATCCACTGAATCAAAGATTCTTTTCTCCTATCATGTTGACTCGCAAAACTTACACTTGTCATTACTGCCTGTAGATGTAGTTTGGGATAATTGAAAGCAAAATTCAGAATTTCAGAATCTACTTTTCCTTCCTCTCTCTTTTTTAACATTTACTTTTCAATGCTTTGCTTACAGTCCTGTAAAAAATACTGCTACCATGCTGGCTAAAAACTCTATGCATAACAGCTAATTGGCTATCTAAGACATCTTCTTTCAGCAAGCAATGGTTATTGAATAGAATACAGTGGTATTCTTGGAAAGGAAAAAAAAAAAAAAAGGGAAGAATAATGGGCACTAGAATGGCAATACAAGAAGAGGAGAAATCTCAGATTAGTCGAAAGTCCCAGGCCCTAATCACTGACAGAAGAATCTGGCAAATCAAGGAAAAAGACATCAATCCTTTCAAACAGGATTAAAGGTTTAAACTTAAAACTAAAAAACTTGTTAGCCTTTGTGGGAAAAATTTGCATTGGAATTTTTTTAGAGGTAAGACAGACAACTAAAATATTTCCAAATGCCTATTTAGTACCTCATGTGAAAAAGAAGAAAACTATACCACAGAAAACAAGATCAGTGTAAATGCTTAAGTAAACTGACTCATGGGAGAACGTTGCAGGGTGCAATGACCCAATTATCATTAGTATTTAAAGATGTAAGATTAATGGCATAAAAATAAATATTTATTGCTAAAATGTATTTGCCAACAAAAGTATATCTTTGTTAACAAATACATTTATGTTTCTTCTGTAGACTTTCACTATTCAGGTTGGAATTGTGTACTTCAGAAGGCAGGCAGTTGCCAGTGCTCTTTACACCTGAAAAAAGCTGAGTGAAACCACTATGACAGAGATTTCCTTTCTGAATACAGAGGACTGTTACCAAATCCATTTTCTCCCTTTATTTGGTGGCATGCAGGATGGTTTATGTTATCCTGTCTTCTCTTAACATAGTGATTATAATTCAAAAGAATATGCAATGAAAGAATTACAATAGAATTTCTATGGCACGAGCAATAGTCCATCTACATCAGCTTTGTATCATTGTTGCTGATGCTTTTCCACATGAAATCTTATTACAACTTTTCTAGAAAGAAAAAGGGCTGGTTTGTAATACAGATCTTTCTATTTTAATGAATAGATCAGTAAGACAATTTTTAGTCAAATTATTAACTATAGCACCTGATTCGTGAACATTATTTGACATATATTTGTATTCTTCCTTACTGTTAGAAACCTTTGAACAAGAGGTTCAGAAATCATGATTTTGATATCTATTTCTTTCACAGGAGTAATTGTTTATCAGAAGTAACAACTACTGTCTGTTGCTAGTTACTGGCATTTTTATGATTATTGCCAATCCTGAAGCCATTCCAGTTGCAAGATTTCGGTTAATGACACCCATAACTTAGAATAATTATTTAATAGTACCTTGTCTCTGCTAATTGTCTCTCTAAATATCCTCAAGGAAGCTTTTTCCAATAACTGCACTGTAGTATACATCTTATTTATTAAATTTATTGTGGACTTCTTCAATACTAGTCAGCATATACAGTATGCCACAAATTTAAATAATGACATTCTATGTAGGACTTGTTATTGGGCTGGGGATATTTGACCCGGAATGCCATTAACTTAACTTACACATTTTCAAATCACATTTGAACTGCTGCAAAACTAAGATTGTAGTGCATTTAATTTCAAAGTCATTTTGGACGTCCTTTCAAACTGTATGTGCTAATCCTTGATTTTTGCACTGATGCTAAATGTTAATGAACAGAGCCACAGTGTACCATTTCACCTAGAGCAATGAAAACATTAAAATCTCTTTAGAAGACTGAATAAAACTTTATTTTATAAATATAATCCTTGTTGAAGCTCTACTATTTCACTGTACTTTTGAAATAAGGGCACATGGAAAATATGGAAGAGTTCCTTTGAGATAGCTAACTAAAGCTACAAAATGAGCATGGTACAGTATTTCCAAGGAACACGGTTCAAAAGTTGTACGATTACTACTAAGGTTGTTTTATTCTTTACCACATTTGGAACAGGAAGTCTGTGTTGTTCTTGAAGAATTCTGAAAAGCAATGTCACAGTCTGATGACCTCTTCTCCTCATTAAAACGTTCCCAAAGACAGCTCTCTGCATGATGTTTTGTAGCTTCAGCAGCCATGAACTAATTTGTACCTCTTATTTTGATCATGCACTGGTGAAAGAACCAAACAATATTTTTCTTTAAACACAGAGAGGTCTTTCAACAGCTCAGCATGCACTTCTACCCTCTTTTTAATCTTGGAGCACCTATTTATTTGCTCTTTTCACCACTAAATCTTCTTTGCTCCTTTCTGCCCCCCTGCAAAGCTGCTAGTTAAAATCTTCAGTGTTTTTTCTTCATAGGCTTAAACCATTAGAAGGGTATTACCATAAAAAGGGAGACAAGGACTTAGAGACATGGTGCACCAGAATTTGCATTTCTAATTTTTAATCCAATTAAACTAAAATAATATTTATTTAGCTACAACCTTTCTATAATGTGTATAAATTCACTAAAGCTAATGGAAAAATTTATTCCTGGAGGAAATTAGTTATAGGTGTTCACTGCAATAACTGATTGGTTCTGCATACTGAGTGACTCCAGATTTTGCTTATAGGTAATTACTGTTCAGCTAGTTGATGTGTTTATTTTGCATACCTTCTTTTTTGTATGTGTGCAACTCATTATGCAAGTCATATTTTTTGCACTACATAGTGGATGCCGCATATGCATAGTGTTAGAAGGTACAGTAAGGGCATTAGCTTTTAATACATAAAGTATATATCTGGAAAGAAAGACTGTGTGGGTTGGCATATTTGCATTACAACCAAGTGTGTTTTTTTCAGATAGCTACTGAATAAAAATTTATGGTGTTATTACTTGTATTACAGTTTCAATCAATACATTTTAATCAGTGACGTACACTTTGTATACAAAGTATACATTTTGTAAGTCCTGGTTCTGCTCCCATTTATTTTGGTCCAAGGAATGAAATCAGCATTTCTTTTACCCTTTCTCAGGCTTTTCGAGCAAGAAGAGAGGGCAGACAGGGACCTCTTGGAGAGAAGCTACTAAATCTCACCTTTTGAGGGGAGAAAAGCTCAGTGTTCTGATTCATGAGCCCAGTGATAGCTGCAAGATGGGAAATTCCTTGCCCAGCAGAATGGTCCCCTGTGCTCTTGTGCCTTCTGTGGGCACACGCCTGGCAGGGGGCACCCCACGCCTGAGCAGATGCCCTCTTGCTACCAGAGCACTGCGTAGGGACATTTGAAAACATATCCACCCTTCTTGAGGGAAGTCTGTTATAAATCTCCATTCTTGCCCTCCCATCCTGGCTATCTATTTCCAGAACCCTGGGGTCCAACTATTCAGGGTAGTCATGGGCTCTGGGAATGATGGAATTGACTGCAATGACACAGAAGCATCATTTTCTGTACCCATAGCTCCCAGCAAACGGCTATTCTCCTGCAGACGCAGATGGAAAAAAATGAGGTTGAGGAAGTATCTCATTCTTTTACTTGTTTTTTAATATTGTACTGGATATTTTCCAGAAGTATGAACAACCCAGTTATCTAGAGAAAATGAAGCCACAGCCATTTAACCATTCCTGGATCTAGGATATGATGATCTGATTTAGAAGATTCTTTTTAAAATGTCATTCTGATTTCTTGGGCTGCAGAGTGTTTCTCAAGAGGATACAGGAAGAAAAAAGTATGTCAGTCAACTTTTGGATTACCCTTGGTGTAAATTTTTCAAATCCAAATCTTAAATTTATAGGAAAACTTTCTACTTTACATTCTAAGTGGAACAGACATTAAAATACCAGCTACATTTTTCAGTATTCCAAATAAGTAAGCAGAATTATATTCACAACACCCCTACTTATTTTAAAATATCCCAGGTACATGTATGGATCAGTGAATGGTCATTGAATACTCTCTTGTTAATATGTATTGTTCTGTATTTCTGTACAAAGAACAATGTTTTACTCAGTCCTGTTCAGAATGAAGTTAATGTTCTTCTATCAACTTCCTCAGAGGTCAATTTCATATTATAATATAACTCCTCCTATCTTTGTATAAGTAAACAAGCTTTGTTAGAGGATATAATTTATGCATTTGACTTTGACTGGGCTTATGTTTTGCATAAGAAAGAGAAAGATCATTAGATTGGATTTTATGGTGGAGTATTTCTGTTTGATTTTTTAAATTAAGTCTGAAATAAATAATACAGCTCACATTAAAGTGAACTCTAGCCAAAAAAAAAAATAGGCTGTTTTCTGAACACATCTCCAACTAAAAATGGGCTGTATATGATTAGACTGGCCATCCTATCATACTCCGGCAATGCTAATTATGGCATTTTTCTGGAGCAACAAGACTTACCCTTGTTGGAGAAGGATCAGATTTTGGAATATTTTAAAAAGCTGGACATAAGTGCATCTGACTTAATAGCATTACATTGCAAGGGCACTCTTGATTATCTTTCCTGAGAGAAAGTAACTCTCACTACTACCTTAAAGAAGGGCAAGAAGGAGGATGCAGGTAAAAACAGATCAGTCAGCCTCACATTTATACCTGTGAAGCTGATAGAGCAAATCCTTCTGGAAACTATTTTAAAAGAAGTACAGGAAGGTGACTGGGAGTAGTCATCATGAATTTACAAAGTCTGACCGACTTGATAGCCTTCACAGGGATACGACTACATTGGTGAACAAGGGGACAACAGTGGATTACTATCTTGACTTCAGTAAGGCTTTCAGAAGTGTCTGCCATAGCGTAGTCATAGACAAAGGGGTGAAGTTCAGACTAGACAAGTGCACAATGAGGTGGACTAAAAACTGTCTGAAATGCTGGACTCAAAGTTGCACAAAGTCCAGCTGGAGGTCAGTCATTAGCAGTGTCCCCCAGGGGCCAATACTTGGTCCAAACTGGTTTAACATCTTTATTAACAACCTAGACAATACTGGGAGGAGTGGTCGATACACTTGTATCGATGGTTGTACTGCCATGGCAACCTGGACAAATGGGCCAACAAGAATCTCAAGACTTTCAAGTAAAGGTACAATAAATCACCCTGGGTAAAAAAACCACATCCACTAGTACAGGCTGGGGGATGTCTGGTGGGAAAGGAACTTTGAATAGAAGGCCCTGGGGGTCCTGGTAGACAGTGAAGCAGCAATGAGTTCTTGCAGCAAGGAAGGCTAACAGTCTCTCCTGGGCTGCATCAGGAAAGGCATCACATTGCCTGAAGGTCAAGGATGTGACCTCCTCAGCACTGAGAAGAATACAGCTACAGTGCTGAGTCCAGTCCTGGGCTCCTCAGTACAACAGGAACACAGTGCTGGAGGGACTACAACAGAAGACCTTGAAGATGATGAAAAGATTGGAGCATATGAGCTATGTGAAGAGGTTGAGGAGCTGGGACTGGTCAGCCTGGAGAAGACTAAATGCCTGATGGCAGGGAGTAAAGAAGATAGAGCCAGATTCTTCTCAGTGGTGTCCAGAGACAGGCCCGAGAGACAGTGGTCACAAACTGAATACCAGAAATCCCAATTAAACACAAGAGAAAACTTTTTCCCAAGCAAACACTGGAGTGGGTTGCCTGGTAAGGTTGTGGAGTAACCATCCTTGGAGATATTCAAAAGCCAGCTGGAGGTGGCCATGGGAAATGTGCTGTGGCAGACCCTGTTCTGAGCAGTGAAGGTGGACTAGGTGATCCCCAGAGGTCCTTGAAGTTCAACCATTCAGTGATTCTGTGTTTCTTCAGTGCAGGTGAACCAAAGACACCAGGAACAACTTCTGGCACAATGATACATGTTTTGAATTAGTTTCCACAGTTCTGGAATAACTCCAGGGGAGCCCTGTAGCTGGCATCACTTGTTTGGATTAAAACTATTTACCAGAAAGGGAGAGGCTGTATTTTCCACCACAAAAACATAAAAAGTTCTTTCAGTGTTGGGAAGGATGATGTTAGAGGATTGGTGTGGCTTGCTCATAGCCACATAGCTCATAGGTAATCCTAATAACCACTACTTGTTTAGAGAGGTACACCAATTTTATGAGGATTTCTGTAGCTTTGCAAATAAATTTACTCACAGCTAAAAAGGACCTACTGCAGCAGGAACAAGCTGGAATTTTGAAAGGGAAAAAAATAAACTCTGCTCTGCTGGAAACATTACTCCCTCCCCTAAGACCTGGTGTTTATTTAACAAGCTCTGTCTATTTTATGTTCTTCTGGCCACTTAATACCCGTTAGCTCTAGATTTAAGGTAGGAATTCTCATCATGATTGTGTATGGTGTAAATCTTAAAGCGTATTTTGCTCAATAAACTAATTTTCCAACTTTACTAAGCCTCAAACTTGTCAAAATCTTTTATTCAGATGAAAAATCACAGATAAGGGTATGAAAAAATTGAGGAAGCTTCTAAAGTCTTCTGATTTCCTGGAGCTAAGGTAGCTATTCAATGTAAGACAGAAACAGTCCCAGTTGGACGAAGCAGCTGTCTGTGACTGCTGTGTAATGGTCATGTTTCCATGCTACTTCTGCTAACTGCTGGGATAAAGGAGTACACTTTGTTTATGAAAGACAGGCTCTGGGGAAAAAGAAGAAGATGCCACACTGTACATCAAAAATGTAGATCCTTGCTCAACTGCAAGAAGAGGTGAGAGGTGCATGGAGCATCTCAAGGAAAAGGTAAAAAGGAAAAAAAATAAAGGCAGTGTCATAATAGGGACCTGCTTGAAATAACCTCATCAGAAGGACATAGAAGAGTGAGTTTTGGTGCTTTTTTGAGGTGGCTTTTTTTTTTTTGTGCAACTAATAGAAGCATCCAAAGAGTGCCCTCTTACTTGTAGTAATGGGAGACTTGAATTATACACAGATACGTGCTGAAAAATAATGTCAGAATGAGGAAAGTCCAGTAGGCTTTCAGAACATGTTGAGGGCAACTTTCTTTTAGGAAGGTGGAAGAAGGTACTGAGAAGCTTGCAGCTGTTTTAGAACTGATTCTGACTAATAGGGAGGATCTGGTTGAGAAGCTGGAGGTAGAAGGTAATTTCAGTTAAAGTGATTACAAAACTATAGAGTTCACAAATCTAAAGAAAGGGAGGAATGAGAGCAGCAGAATAAGGACAATGGAGTTCAGAAAAGCAGACTTTATCAAACTGAGGGAACTGGAAGATAGGGTCTCTTGGGAAGATATTCTAAGGAAAAAAAGACTGCAAGAGAGTTCGCAGTTACTGAAAGGGACTATATTAAAGATACAATGGCAGACAGTCGTGATGCAAAGGAAACATATGGAGCATAGTAAGAGACCAATATAGCTCCATCAAAAGCTCTTTAAGGGACAGGAAAAGAAAAAGAACAGCAGAAAAATATAAATACAAATACAAAAGCAGGAACAAGGACCTAGATGTAAAAGAGACTATAAAGGGATAAGATGCAGCATATATCAAAGTGAATATGAGTTTCATCTAACAATAAACATAAAATGCAACAAGAAAAATATTTTAGAAATTAGAAGATGGCAAGGAAAAGAATTCCTGTTACTTAACAAGAAAGGAAAAAGAACAGCAGAGATTAAAGGTTGAAAATTTAGTATAATCTTTGCTTCAGCACTCACAAAGGGTGAGATTTCATCAGATATTTGATATACACTGCACTTAGTAAGGCTACTGACACCATTTTAAGTATAATTCTTGCTAGAAAATGCACAAATACAGAGTACGTATAGATAAACATAATGAAATAGGTGTATAACTACCCAGGAAAAAGAAAGCAGTCATAAGGTAAATATCAAAAAGCTCCTGTCTGACTGTCGGAATGTATCAAGCAACGGGCTGCAGATATCCCTTGTAGGGTCCATTCAGTTTGTACCTCAATGCCTTGGATGACTGATTGGAGCATATTGGTAACATTTGCAGAGAAGTTCAAACCAGACCAGGTTGCAAATGCTTAGCAGAATAGGATTTAAATTTTAAGTAATGTTAATAAACAAAAGACACAGCTTGAAATCAACATGACAAGATTAAATAAAGGCTAATTAAAGTGCTTAGTAAGGAACATTCAAATGCATAAATACAACAGGGCTGACTAGTCAGCAATTCTGAAAAAAAGGCTCTGGGCTTTCAGTGAATCAGACATTTCATTTAAGTCAAGAACATGATACTACTGCAAAAGGACATCTCAGGACATATTTTGAGGAGCATCATCCACAAGACATAAGAGTTGTTCAGCATAGGAGAGATGTCACCTAGAATGCAGTGTTCACTGCTGCATAGTACAGAGATCGCCTCTCCTTTGGGATACAGCCCAGCAGATAAGAAGAATGTAAGAGATTTAGAAAATATGATCTGCAAGATATGTTAAAAGATGTTCTGTTTTAATTTTAAAAATTAAAGGAAACATTTAGTGGAAACTTGGGAATATTCTTTCAATGCATTAAAGGGGTTTATAGCTAATATGACATCCACTGTTCTTCATGCCCTCTGCAGACTTGATGAAAACAAAAAGGATTAAGGTTTGCTACCAATAAAAACTTTTTAAGGATGAAGATAGTTAAGTATTTGGATAGGTTACTTGGAAAACATAATTAGAGGTTTTTATGAGCATGTTTCATAAGCAGAATGACAGTACTGAAAAAATCCCAACACACTATCTGGTGGATCTCCCCAGGATTGTCCTGGACTAATTACCCTATGTTGACTCTATTATATCTATCATTAGACTTCTGTTTCACTTATTTTTCCAAAAATTTTTCAGCGTCTCCAAAGCTAACTACTTTATGACACGAGAAACATGAAGAAATTAGCAGTAACAATGGCCAACTTTTTAAAATCAAGCATCTAAAATATTAGAAGTGAATGTTTTAAACAGAACAGAGGGCAAGAGATGAGTGACAAAATGATTCAGACAAAAATGTTGTTAGGCTTCCCATCTTTTAAAGAATCAAAAATTTCAGGGTCCTCTTTTTCAACAGTTACAAGTAACTTCCTTGACAAGCAGGACTTTCTTATTTTCCCAAGTACAGAACTGGTTATCTTCTTGCCCTAGCAGTACTCTGCATCAGCACAGCACTTAATAAATCTGTGACTCAGAAGCTTCTGGAGATTTAGTCCAAATCTGTACTTACCAGACATGGACTTTTCTGTTGTGCTACTCTAAGTGCCATGCAAAGACTTTTCACATTATTGAGTTCAGAAAATGATGGGTTTTTTTAACACCTAAGCCAACCAAATTTGAATAGGGCACAGATCTGCCATACAAATCCAATGTTGTAAAAGGGACCAGGAATGCTCTTGAGACCTGCACCAACACTCAGTAGGTCCTGCCTGCACTATATGTGTCTATATATGACTGTGTGGCACTTTGATAAACCAGTCCTAATAACCCCACCTTATATTCTTCAGTTTTGCAGTCAGTACCTTATCTTGGAGGTAATCTGACTCACCCTTACCCCAGGGAACATATTTTTCTTTTGCTCAGATAGAAATAAGACGCTATTAATACATTGTTGGGCAAATACCTTCATACTCCTCAATGACTTGGTTCACCAGTTGATGAAACTGAGTCTAGAGGGCAATAACACTTAAACAACATCCTTCCTCATGGAAGAATGCACCACACAGCTTGTCTAAAATCTCATCAGTCCTAGAATGAGAATTTAAGCTTTTCTGTTTTCATGAAGACCTGTTAGTGTTGAGTCACAATAACACTAGCAGGGGAGTGCTATAGACTAAACAGCTTGTTTAGCCTCTACCTTCACAATGTCTCAAATTTTATGGGCAGTTTCCGCAGTGACTCATACTAGAGTTAGAAAGTCTGACCTTGGTCATCACCAAGAGATAACCACCTGCTCCCAGGACTGATTTGTTCCTTTTGATTTAATGGACTCTCCTTCTATTAAAGAGGTCAACTGATCCAACAGGCACTCTGCTTACAGCAGGGAAACAATCTTTGGTGCCATTTAGACTAACATAGGCTGAATTTTTTTTTCCCTAGTCCACTGTGCAGACACCACTAGGTCCAGATTATTTCCTGATCAAATGTAGTTTTATCAGAACTATAATGTGAACCGTCTTTGTGCAAAATATCCAAAAACACCTTCAAAACGTAGTTTGCCTCATTTAGCAGTCCTGTAGATTCCAACACCTGAAAATTTTAGTCATCTATTGAGTCTCTTCATTTTCTGGTCTCCAGAAGAACTCTGTAATCATAATGCCTGATCACACACTTTTCTCAAATCTCTGGAACACAGCAGTCAGGAGTGGTGAGGACCTCGTTTGTGTGATTCATTTTCTGGGAGAAATTATTATCATGGCATTTAACTGGAGACAGGAAGACCACTGTTTCAGAGAATTAAGGCAGCAAATTTTACCCCTGCTTATGGATAATGATTCCTCAACTTATCTGCCTTCCTGATTACTGCTTTTTATAATAACTTCCCACAGGGAATGCTCAGGGCTCATGTATGTTTATTTGACTTTTCCCCTTTAACAATAATTGTAGATTTTGCCAGGCTGAAGAACTACCTCAAAACTTCTATGCTAAAATAAAAAGTTGTGGCACCATTTCCTTTATCTAAAAATCTCTTGATGCACTGAGAATAATATAGTATAGAATGAGTAGAATAGCTTGAACAACACCTCTGAGGAACTGCTGTCTGTCTCCTGGTTCTCTCAAGTTTCATATCCAAAGTAACCCAGTTCTTCCTTAAGGTGGTTGTTACACAAGTTACGCTTCTCTGCTTCTTTACAGAGGCACTACTCAATGTCCCTGTTTGAAACCGCTACTGCTGCTGGCCCAAAAACATAACTGTCTTTCACCAACAAAAATGTAAATCAACACGTATTGGTGGTGTCCTACTTCCCCACAGGGCCTTGGCATAGCTCCATTTAGCTACACTCCAGCGTTATGTCCCTGCCGCAGCAGGGGAGTCAGAACTAGATGATTTTTAAAGGTCCGCTCCAACCCAAATCATTCTGTGATTGTGTGATCATATCATAACACCTGCCCTCCTGTGCTTTCTAGTCTGAAGCCTTTCTTGGGTCTAGGTGGTTCTCTTCGGCTTTGGCTCCTGAAATCAGTGTCAGGCTCCTCTCATAAGCAGTGATTCGGCATATTACAAACGTGCATGTACATATCTGTGTCAGTTTGTTTGTAAGTGAATTGGGTATGTAAGTGAAGTGACACAGACTGCCTGTATTAGACTCCTAGAGTCATAGAATAGTTTGAGTTGGAAGGGACCTTCAAAGGTCATCTAGTCCAAACCCCCTGCACCGGACAGGGACATCTATAACTAGATCAGGTTGCTCAGAGCCTCATCAAGCCTTCAGTTGACCAATCTCAAGGTATAGCAGTCTCACTGGAGTGAGTCAGTGCATCACTTCCTGGAGATTTGAAATCATTCCTCACAAGGACTCAGGATTCTGAATCTGTGGTAAAGGTAGTCATTTTGCTCCCTAGTATGACTGTACAGCTCCAAAACCAAATTGAGTTGTAAGGTCGTGTGCAAAATGTCAAAGATTAAATAGGATACCACTGATAATACAAGTGGTACAAATCAACTTCATTGACAGCTTTAATTCTGAAAAGAAAGGAATATTTAAGCTACCTGTATGTACTTCTTTTAACATCTTCCACCCAAATATCTCAGAACTAATGAAATAGTTGGCAACTGCTATTTGGTAAGTATTATCTTTCATTTATTGCAAGCAAGTAATATGAAATTAATTTAAGCATTTTACTTGTCAAATAGATAAAACTATAGAAAAAATATTAAATAAACTCCCACATTCAAAGTGAAATGAAATTTATTACAATGTATTCTTTAAAGGTAATTATTAAGGAATAGTTGGCTCTTCTAGAACTAGAAAACAGTTTTCTTTTGTTCAGAAACATATAATTTAGGGTTTAAATTGAGTGAATCTTTGTTCAGTCGTGTGAGTCCTGATTTTGATTTTACTCTAACAGCAGGTAACGTGCCTGTTGTGTGTTTTTAACATTTTACTTTTTCTCCACTAGATGTCCCCAGCATGTCACAGTACGTTTTGCTTTCTCGGTATCTTAGATATCTAAAAGGGGAGATACTTCTTTTGAAATGTATGTTATTAAGATATCATGATTAATGACTTTCAATCCAGAGTTCTTTTTATCCTCAAGAAGAACACAATAATTTAACTCTTTACTTAAGGTATAGTAGCTTCCCAATTTAGGAAGCAATTAAGAATCATGTATGCTTTCTTCTCTGAAAATACTTAAGAAATCAAAGCCTTAAAACAAACGAAAATCCTTACAGTAAAAATCCTCTATATCAAAAGGGAATACTTAGCAGGCTTTTTTCCTGTTACTTCATTACTTTCAAAGGATGTGTAACAGCTGCACAGATCCATTCACAGCTGACTGAACTAACAGCAGGAGACTTGCTTAATTTGAGCTTTAATGGATCTTTAAAGTAAGATGAGAGCAAAATCTGGAATGATGACAAATACAATTTTAAGCCTTTCCTACCTCCCCAAAATGGCCCCTGCAACAAAGCATAGGAGGCTGGAAACAAAGGTGTCATATTAGACTCCTAAAACAGGTAAGCTGAGCTAGAACTAATCTTGCAATACTTCGGCTTTTCTGAAAAATGCAGTAAGCTCTGTGAAGCTTTCGGGCAGTGCAGGGAGAGCTGTGTGTCTCTTGCTTTTTGGAATGCAATAAGGATTTCCAAAAAGTGCCAGTGGGTCTCCAACTGGAAACATTCTAGCAGCATGTTTCTGACTCTGGGGGCATCAGGTACAATGTTAGTGCTGTGTAGATGAGTTCTACAAGTGTAGAACTGTGTAGCAGTTCCTCTCCCAGAGAGAAAAAAAAAAACATAGCAAGTACTCTGAGTAACCTTTTACTCTGCAGCTCACACACATCCCTGGAACAACTGTAGACACTGACAGGGAGTCCACAGCCTCCAGTGGTTTCAGGGCACATGAGCAGAGCCACCAGGACTCACTGTAACAAAAAGGGCCTTATTCTGCCAATACTATCAAGGAATAGATGTGAGAAATGGTGAAACAAAGCCAGGTGCTCTTGCTGCCACGCATTTGCTACAGATACTTTGGTATTTCACTTTCTAAAACTCAAGTGAGATATTTGCCACTAGAAACAAAGGGTTTTTTTGTCTTTTTTTTTCTTTTGTGTAAAAGGCTCTAGAGAATTTTACAGTGGGAAAACACAAGTCTTAGAAGTGAGCTGGCCGAGAAGGCTGCTGATAGGCTTCTTCTGCCTTTTTTTATGCCAGGAGTCTGTGCAGGCTTGTTTTTGGAAGACAATTTAGTGTCAAATTTTCAGCTTGTTCCTCTCAAAATAATTTCCTCTGTAGCCCAGTTCATCAGTGCTGTCCAAAAACTGGTGAAACAACATCACAGGATTCAGGGAAGCAAAAACCAAGCAGTTAAAAGTGGAGTAAAAGAAAATAGATTTAAATCTTTTCAAAACTTTATGTTGTTTGCTTTCTCTTCATTAATGGGTAAGCAACAAAGGGATTCCCCCATGATGGGGAAAATCTTCATCGGCCCCATTACAGCAGCTTTCTGGTCCTCATGCATCAGCAGGAGCTTGAATTTCAAGGCCTGAATTTTTGCAGTCTTAAAACTTCTCCACACCTTCCCACTTATTCCTGTTGCTTTGCCCCTGGGTTGCACATGGGTCAGGCAGAGCTGAGGCCTGGAGGCTGAGATGGTTTTGGTGGCTTGGGAATTGCTCAGAGTCACTGAGGCAGTGATGCCATTCTGCAGTCGCCTGGACCGAGCCAGGAAAGGCTCTGGCCCTGCCACCTGCCCTTGCCCCCATTTTGACAGTAGCATGGAGAGAAAACTGCCACTTCACCACGAGTCCTTTCCCTGGGAGACAACTGGGCCCTTCAAGGCAGGCAGTCTGTGTCTGCTGCCCCCACTATGGGGTGAGCAGCCTGAGGGGCAGCAGCTGGCCCAGAGGAGGAACAACCATGCTGCTGGACCTCCGCAACACTCTGGGAGATAGATACACTGGGTGCCTGGGGCTTGTGGCATCCTCTGTGCCCCTGCCACAGGGTGGGCCATGGGGACAGCAGCTGGGAGATGCTGTGGCAGCATGGCGCAACTGGTGTGGGGGAGACAAGAGTGGCAAGATTATGCAAGGACAGCAAAATCAGAGTAGCTTTTACTTTGCACACCCTGTCTCACCAAACAGGGTGGATTCTCCCACCCACAGCATCATGTAGCCCCAGTTGCCTCTTGCTTAGGCACAGAAATTGAACAGAAGAACACCAGTATCACAACTATTTTGAAAATGAGTAGCTGTCCTGGCTAAACATATGCTAGATGAGATCCCTGGTTCATTTTGTTTTCTCATTTTTTAACTCAGTGAGCTGGAGCAGTGTGTATCCTCTTCTACGTACAGCTAGCTGGAGGCAGCACCTTGTGAAAGGTCTATGTGAAGCAGAACTAGTTTGGTACTTCTTCATTCAGGCCTTGAGCAAATTAAGCCAAACAAATTGCAATAAGTGGGTATGGCATTAGGCCAAATGTCACACAGTTTTACTGCTGGCTTCCTGTATCACCTTCAAGTCCCTGAAGAGCTGCCTGTCTGAGCATCCCCATCTGCAAAGCAGAGATAATACTCAACCGTCCTAACTCTGTGGGAGTCTGTGAGAGTGTATCAGCTTCTAGAAACTAATCTTTTTTACACATTCTGCATGCTCATTGCATCTTACAATGACTAACAAACTCTCACAGAGTGAGGGAAGTTACCGCAGGTTTAAGGTTTCCCTGAATAATGTGCAGAGGTTTACTATTACCTCCTCTGTACCCTAAAATTCACAGAAGCATCCCAATACCTCCAAAAATGAGAGCTGAGGAGGTCTGCAATTGGCTGGATATTCTCCAAAACTAGGACAGAGTATCTAAATTGATACACTGCAAAATTTCTCTGACTTTTTTGGTGGCAGAAATAGTGTTCAGAGTGCTCAAAGTGTAACTTGCTCACAAGGGATGTTTGACAATGTAAAAGGAGAACATTTCCTCACTGAAGTTCACGTGGTGGGCTGACTAAAGCTCTCTGGGAGTTCCCCTTCTGCAGACTTCAAGCAGGGGAAATATCACCAAATATATCAGATCATCTGTTTTCTTCTACTCTTTCCTGTCTGCAGACTGTCTAAGGTCTTCTAAGGTTCCTCTGGACTAGAACTCCCCTTTGATACCTCGTAGAGTTTGTCTGGTGGACAGGGTAAAAACCTGAGCTTTTCTTTTTTTGTCATATGCTGTACTCAAAAATTTTTCCCTCCCCATTCCCAATTTCTCTGCTTTGTTCTGTCCATATTAGAAAACCATATGCTTTCTCCAAGCCTCAAGCGTCCTGATGCCATAAAGCAGGGAAAGTTAATTGACTACATAAGCCCACTCATTATCTTCTTCTATAGACTTGAGTTTTGCCTTATTTATCCGTATCTTTTTCCAGACTACATTCATCTTGCTGAAAGTTCATATGTGGTCTAAGCTCACCATCTAGGCTCCTTAATGAAAACATAGAAAATTATTCATTTAATCTCTGTTTTAAAACTTCAGAGGGTGAAATTACTCACCCTGGGAGGAGTTTTTCTACCTCTTCCCCTCTGTCTAGAGGGAGTCTCGACAAGAAGTTTAGACTGAACGTTTAACATTTCTTTGAAGAAAATTAGATGGGATGACTTTCAGTCGCACTCATCAAAAGCTTCCTCCTAAGAAGATGCTCTGCCCCTCCACTCTCTAGTATTTTTGGAAATTGCAGAGCCTCAGAAGGAAGGAGTCATGCCATGATTTATAAGGCTTGCAAAGCAGTTGATCCACTGAGCCAAAAAAGGACTGGAAACACTCTACAGTCCTCTCTCCTGGAAACGGTTAGTGTTGCCAGACATATCTGTGCCTCTGCAAAAATGGGAGATGTTTGGAAAAAGGGGATACATTACTTCCAAGAACCTTCACCATCTCATCAATTTGCTGCTCAAAAATTGCAAATTAGAAACCAAGAAAACACTAAGTTAAATGGCACTCTCAAAAAGAACATCCAAATCACCGTAACTCAAGACTCCATGCACAAGCCAAATATCTAACACTGTAATGAGTTTAAAGTTATGCCCAGATTGACATACATGTATAGCTCCAGGATCCTGTATGAGGAACTACCAACATGAATACTATTTTGTATGCATATGTGACATCTAGTAGCATACAAGCGTAAGATGTACTAACTCTTTCCTGTAGGAGACACATAGTATGTTTTACTGGATCCAGACCTCAGGAAATAGGAGCAGGTGGTCTTTCCTTACAATTTGCTGAACCAAAATAATTTTTTTCTTCTATAGAGGAAGTTGGAGATATCATTCACCCTTAGTGATTTTTAATTTCCCATCTTTAAACAGTATAAACATTTGAGATAAAAATATGAATACGAAAATGCAAAGAAAACAGTAAATATTTTGTTATTGGTCTTTTTTTGTAATAAAAACTCATGGTTGCTCTGTATAAACACTAATATAGAGGGTGTTTTGAAAATTTCCAAATACACTCATAAATTGTATATTAAAATAAAGCCTTCTAACTACAAAAGACTGGTTTGTAGAATCTTTACTGCTCTTGTGGTTAAAAATAGTATAATTTCATTATATTATGAAGCATTAAAATGTATTATAGCACAGATTTCAGATGGGATTGGATGATTTTCCCTCTGAACTCCACAGTTTATAATATCTTTTTTTTATATAGCTCTTATGTTCTTGAAAAATAAAACAAATAAAAAAATCTTGCTGTGCCTAGCATTTTAATACAGTGTTCAGAAAAACTTACTGGCACAACCTGGCAGAACCAAAACTCTTTCTCTTGTCAAATGTAACACTTCTCCCAAAACAGACCATGTCCCTGTCATAGAAATAAATTTAAGATTTGGGAAGATTCTTCATCAGTTGTCCAGAATAAAGTTGGTTAAGTTACTGTGTTACTTGCACTCTCACTCTTAAGTATGTATTTAAGTGTTGGGAAAGATGAAACATTCTGAATTTTAGTGTCTGCATAAAATATTAATTTTAATTGATGCAACTTTAAAAAAATTAATTTCCCATAAAAGTTCAAATTTAACATCTCTCTTAGTTACCTTGCTAGGAGTTCCTTCTGAACGTAATTCTCTTTTCTAACTTAAGAGTTGTCAAACCATTCAGATGTTCTGCTAGACCTCAGGCAGGCCTCAGACCCTTTATTAAATCACTACAATCTAGGAGCATACCTTTAAAAGATCCTCATTTTACTTTTTTTTTACTTTTTTTTTGATGGAGATTAAAATATTTCCAAGAATTAATAGCAGTGAAGAGGAATTGCCAGTAACCCTCTGGGAGACCCTAAAAGCAGTCCTCAAAGACAAAATTAATGCCTTTTTTGAAAGGCATAGCACTGGGCAGAGAAAACCCTTATGATCCTTTAGGATCATAATTGTACATTTTAAGGAATGCAACACAAAATCCTCCCACGGGAATACTGAAAAAAATATAATAATAATTAATAATAATATCAATAATAGTAATAACAGTAACTTAAAAATAATTTGAGAGCTATATGAAATCAAACTTGGGTAAGACAGTGCCGATATCTTATCTGAGGGAGCAGCAGCCCTCCAGCACAAGACCCATGTATTTTATATTTGTTGTTGACTAAACCAACAAAGGAGACAGAGCTCCAGGATCTCCTAACAGTCAAAGAATAGGAATAGAGAATAACAGCAATCCCATGTCTCAGCACCGAAACACAAGTCTGCCTGATTAATATCACAGAACATCAGCACCTCTTGGAGAATTACTGGGAGAGTATAATAGTAAAATACTCATCATTAAGCCTTCTAGCACACACAGAATTCTACTCACTTCTGGAAAATCTCTACTGAACTTTGAAGATTATAAAGTAGCCAGCATTACAATCATAAAATAAAATATAAAAAAACAGCATTCATCTACTTTTGCAGTACATCACATAGACTACAATGCACTGCTACAGAAGTACTTCAGGTAGTGACTGTTCAAAAATCACCTATATCAAGGGGACTCTCTCTGAATGAAGTTCAGCTCAAGACTATGATATCAGTTTTGGTGCCTGTATGTACAAATCCTCACTGTGTTAAGTATCTAAGCTTCCATCACGGTCAGTCAACATCAAGGCAGCAAAGACCAGTTCAGTTCACCTTGGAGGAGCTGGTCAGTTGAACCACTCTCCAGATGACTCTGACTGTATTGAGCAGGTCTCCATTGAGTTTAAGGGAGTTTAGACAGCCAGCTCACAGGTAGACACACCTGCCTGTAGGTGTCTGAATACCAAATCAAATCCCAACTCTTTCAAGAACTTTAAAGCATGATATTATGGCAGTGTTCCACTCTTTCAGCCTGTTTCCACTAAGATTCAGTCTAGCCCCTGGCTTGGAAAAACAAATTCTGCATGCCAACTAAAGTATGCAATTGCAGTTCTTCTACCCTGTGTGTATGCAATAGGTTATATTATTTAATTGTGAGATCATATGCTGTTATTTTTTTCCCTCAAGACCTTGTTTTATTCAGTGCGTAAACCTGATGGTACATGTGATAAAGGTATAATTTCAGGCACAGAACAAGGTGACACTCCATACCTGTTTGAGATCTCATTCCATGGTTCTTATATGCTTTACAGGATCCAGTTCTAGAGCATTTATCATGCTTTTTGCCATTCCAAATTATTAATCTCAACCTCTGCATCTCTCTCTCCACTTCTCATTATTACTTGCAGGCAAGTGATTTATGTTTTTTCCCCTCTTTGATCCTAATTCAGATCATCCTGAGAAACACCTTACGAGTAGAAGCTGGATACCTCAGTCAATCCAAATGAAAAACAGATAGGAAAGAACTGATCTGTGAGGCATTCTCAGACTACACCTAATGGGCTTAGAAATCAGTGACTTGAATGAAAAATTACAGTGGTCACATTAAAAGAAGCACGAAGAAGGCTCTAGGAGTTAAATTATTACAGTGCTCCAAGAACTGTAAAACCGAACTTTTGGGGATCTCTTCAATCTGCTGAGGCTGAAATCTACAAACCACAGCTTTCCAGGAGGTTGCCCTAACCACACCACAGCTTTTCATCCCATGTCTTAAAACTAGGCCACAGCTTAGCCAGGAGTTCCTGGTACAGAGAGCAAGCAATGGGTAGTTTGATCCCATAGCCCACTGATGAACACCAGGAGAGGGAGTGGTTAAGGGCTTGGAACCCGACTCAATGGCCTGCCTATGCATCATGGATTAAAACATCAGTGGAGAAATTGTACCACTGACTTGGGTAGCAGGGACTAGATGCCACTGTTGCAGCCAGCAAAACAAACCAGATCTCTGAAGCCTGGCCCTAGCCACTGCCCTTCCATCATTTACAAATGCATTTGGCTCCTACTCTAAAGAACTTCAGTAGCTTCTGCTGTATTAGAATTATTTCATAGAGGGTTTTTTAATCCCTTTTTCACATAAATGAACACAAAGACCTATAAATAGGTTTTAAATTACTGTCTCTATCACACACAGTTGTGGAGGACATGAAATCTCCTGGGAGTTTGATCTGTGTTAATTAAATTAAAAAAAAATCTCCATAAGGTCTGAAGCATGCTTAATGAATTAACGTGGAGGCCCCATTGAGCAAAAGCCTTTTAAACTCTAGTGAAACAAATCAACTCACATTTTATTATTATCCACTTAACAAATTTAATCTGCTGCTTTATATCATGTGAAACCATGGTTTTTCATAAATGCTAATTAAAACCATTAAAAATGGAAATCTTCTTCTAAGGGGCTTATGCAAAGTGTGAATATTGATGCAAAGAGATAGGCCTGTTTGTCCTTATGAATGAAAGATAGTACTTCTGCTATAACAAACCATACTTCAGAAATCTCCTGGGAGTACGCATAGACACCTAAATAAATTTGAGACAGGGAGGGGCTTCAAAAAGCGTCACTGAAAGGAAACTGATATCGTCATTTCACTGACAGGGTACCACCAGTTTTGAGGAATGCCATCACACTTGAACCCCAAAAAGCTGGAGAAAGCAGAATCAACCAAAACAAAAAACAAAGCACCTCCTGGCTCGAATCCTTAGATTCCATACATATTGAAGCTAATTTAGCGATCATCTGTAACTTAACCCATGAGTTATTAATGCATGGGAATAGTGATGTTTATAGCAAAACAGCAGAACTAAGTCTGGTAGGATGCTCACAGCACCTGTGTGAGTAACCCTCCTGGCAGACAGCAGGGAGCGAGGGAATTCACATGCACTACATCCCTTCTCCAGCACTTGGCTTTACTCTGCCAAATTTTTTCCAAGCATGCACTGAGGAGAACATGCACATGAATGCTGCCAGATTTGCAGCTGTTAGATCCTAAACAAGATGGTAGATTAGTAGGGAGAAACACGAAAAGTTCACAGTTTAAAAATCTTCTTAAAGTCCATGTGAGCAGTCTTTAAATCTTGCTTTCTTTACACATTCTTCTGATTGTTTCTGTTTGTCTTGCATACACAGAGTAATTTTCTTATTTTTTCCTCTAGCTCTTCAGATTAATTCATTTCCCAACACTTCAGCATGAATCAGAAGCAACATTAGAGCCTTCTACACAATATCATAGAAAATAACAACTTGAAGGAAATTGCCTCATCCATTCCCCAGATCCACTGTGTGATGAACTGTACCCCTGTCATTCCTGACAGATGTTCATATAATATAATTTTTAAATGCTCCAGTGGTAGAAAGTCCTTCACAGAAAACCAGACAGTTCTCAATAGCAGCATGTGTAGACCTTAGCATAAACTCATTTTTTACTATTACATGTTTTCTATAGTATTCACTAAATCAGAAATTATTTTTACTTTATTTTTATATTTTTGTAATATTTATATTATATATTAAAGTATATGCATATAGAGAAATATGATATATATTATATAATAGTATAATTATGCTTATAAACTTTAGATTTAGAACATAAAAATTCTACTGGCTATTTAATTGTATTAGAAAAATATGTCTCATTATTAGAAATGGTAAGTGTTTTTTAGAAGCTGCACATGATGGTTATAACACAGTGACTAATCTCTTTTAATCTCAACTATCCTAATTATCAGGATCTGCAGACCTCCAAACAACATTATTCAAGGTAATATAAACAACACTAGCTGCCTAACAAGAATTTATATTAACACATGCCACAACATAGAATAAATGAGGTAATTTTACCACAAAGTCCTGGCACCTATTACTGGTAAATGTGACGGTATTTTATTCAAGTGAGGAAATTCAGTTCGTGACAATGTGAGTCACTCTCATTCACATGATGTTCAAGTGCCCACACACGAAAAATAATATACACAACTTTTTACCCCAGAGACTTTATACCTCAAATGTCTTAGACCAGTGCTTTCACTCTAGTTTCACTTTTTGTCAACATAACACTGAAAATGAAATTTTGCCAGCATGGTGATCATATCCTCAGACCTGCTTCAGGAGACAGTAAGTTGGCTCAGCAATTCCAACACAGGATCTTTCCTTCATCAGGGGTTTCCTTACATACTTTTGAGCCAGGATATTGTCATTACCTTTTTTCCTAAAACTTTGTTAGAATGAGAAAAGCAAAAAATGAAGGAGCACTACTATGGTATCTGCAGTTAGAAAAATAGCTTCCAGTGAAAGGGCCAGAATCAGGAAAAAAAGCATCCAGAAGCCATCTTTGTCACTTCTCTCTGATTCTGTCATAAACAGGTGAGGAACTTCAGGAGACAGAAAAAATCATAGCAGTAAACCAGATGTAGGAGGTGAGAAAACTGAGTCATTTCTGAAAAGTCAGTAGTTGAGTTGTCTCTTATTTTCAGTACGACTGTCCAGAAGAAGGGGGAAAATAAATAAATAAATAGCTATAAACCAACGTACTGGGTGGCAGCAGAAATAATGTGGTAGGAAGGAAATAAAGGCCAATAATCAAGCTAGAGAAAACCATGGGGCATTTCCAAACTTAGAAATTTAACTATAGGTACATTAATTTCAAAATAATCACTAGGAGTACTTAGGGAAGGACAAGATAGTGATTTCTACAATGGCAGAATGATGTGAAAGTGGAAAAAAATGCCACAAGTTAGTGCAACCATAGATGTTGCCTTTAAGCTCTACCAATAAAACCAAACTTGCATGGATGATTTCTCAGTTACTACAGGGCAGTGATATCTGATCAGTAAATAGTTATACTACAGAGTCAGAACATTCACAGCATTGAAAAATCACCATCGATTTCCACGCTGGTTACGAGGCACCTGCAACATGCTCAGGACCTAGCGAAAAGAGCCTCTGAGAATTCTGAGAATGAGTCAATAAAATATATAAAAACATAAAGAATAAAGAAGTTACGTTCCATCAGAAAGGAGAATTACATCCAAGTGCCAGGCTAAGTGCTCTACATATAGAAATTATTCATAGTATATTTATGAAAACTGAGTGTAAAATGAAACCAAAGCAAAACAGTAATAAAAATCTTACATATAAGATAAACTTGTCTTGTGTAGATGTCCATAGTTTATCGTGACACTATTTTATTGTGCAACTCAGGCAGCAGTTTTGCATTTTATAAACACTTTTTACTTCTAGCAATTGCTACTCTTTGTCTTTCATTTTTCTACTTTGTCCTTTTATTACCTTAATTCCCAGCAACCTTAGTCTCATTAAGAACATGGCATCCTATTTTTTACATTTTCTCAGATAAGTAAGGCAAATGGAGAAACTTTCTGTGTTAGACAGCAGAAATTAGAAGGAAAAGAGTCACAAAGATCCCAGAACCGTGGTGAGTCATTCAGACATGACATAGAGACAATCTTATGGAAAAAGCGACTGATAAAAATATGGCCAAAATATAAGAAATAAGTCTGAAAAATAATAAGGAAAAAACATCATTTTGGAATTCAAATACATGAAATTAGAAGAGCTTCTTAAAGCTACAGGAAAGTTTATTTCTAAATGTTCTGTTTAGCATCCAAGCCTAACATAACCTCTTCTCCTACTAAAAAGACAATTTTTTTCAGGTAAATATATAGCTTCCTTCCCTCTTAGGCCATGAGAAGAAAGGTCCCGATCACTGAGGGTGAGCAGAGAAGAGAAAAAGAGGATTTCTGATACTTTCCATCCAAAGCTACTTTCAAAGTCATAGGAAGCTGGGCATTCTGGATTGTATACTTTTATGTGGATACATGTAAGTATTCTGTGCATGTACAACTATATATTGCCTATACATGCCTATGCAGTTCCAGGTACTCAATCTACATCACAAGTTGGGTGACATTGGACTCGGCGCTTTCACAGCATGTACACGTGCAAAACACACGCACACAGCACAAGTCGTGGTGTGTACATTCAGAGGCATCTCCTCCGTGGGAAGGCCAAGCCCTTGGTTGCAAGACAGACATTTCTTTTATGGACACCAAGTCCTCATTTTAGACTCCAAGACACATTTCCACAGAAGGAACTGGTGGAGAAGGATAACTACATTTAAGATCAATTTTAAAAGGGCATGCATTGTCTCCTGTTTAAACATCACATGTTTTGCAATATGTTGAAAGAATATAGATCCCTCTTTCTTTATATCTAAAAATACGTTGTGACATTTGAAAGAAGGAAGTATGATCCAAATACAGATGCGGGAGATTTCAGCACTGTCATCCTGTGCTGCTAAAAAACTGTGATAAAATAACTAAACACCCATCGTTCCATATACACAGAGCCATTACCAGAAACTGAACAATTATAGGACACTGTATTTTCCGTACATTCAGGGCATGATTTTGATGTCTTTGCTCATGCTTAATAGTGCTTTACTTCTTGAGTAGCTCCACTTATGTTAGTGGTAGCACTCATGCAATACAAATAAACATATTGTAATACCGTAAATTTTATTTTCTTATTCCTTCATTGTTCTTTCAAAATGTAAGTAAATATAAATATATCCTTCCATTTTTGTGGGTTTATTTTGGAAGAAGTTTTCTTTCAAGGATAATTGGAACAAAACACACACAAATATATTTTTAGCAGAGTAAAATAACAAAATTTTTATGTTAAATCTTACATATGTCATGAAAAGATAACAGTCTGCAGCTGAACTGAGAAGTCAATTTTTTTCCTATTAATTGTGACTATTAATTGCAAAAATGTGCTAAGTGCTTTGGAAAATATAAGGGAAGTGACCGTTATTAGGAAAGAAAAAACATCTTGGATTTATGAAAGCAATTCTAGCATTTTATAATAAATTCCTGAACACACTTATTTTTATATGACGTCCAGTTCTACAGACACTTTGAGGGCAGTAGCACATGAATAGGCTTCTTGTCTCCATGAAATTTGCAGAATCCAATGCCAGTAAAACATTGTGTCTTTTTTTTTCTTCTTTTTTCATAATGGGCTTTAAATATAGATTGACCAAAGAAGGGACAGAAAAATCAGGACCTGATTACCTCCTCAGTGTCAGAGTTTTTAAAGAACACACTGGCATTTTATTTTTTTCTCTCTCTCTTTCATCTGGCTTCCTTTTTCTTGGCTTAAGAAACCTCTGACAGTCTGTCAGAGAGATTACTTTCCTACTGCCTTGCACCCAAGCCAGCTACTCCAATTAGAAAATAAAGTTCTGAACTGTTACACTCCCACTCTAAAACTTCTGAACAAAATCCGCATTGATGATGCAACTTTATGTCCAATGCCATTTATACCTACTTCTTGTAATTGAGGGGTGAGAGGAAGTCAGTATGCAAAGGTCTAAATGAGTGTGAAATCATTAAGTTACACCAGATATTACATCTTCCAAAATTCCACACCAGATTTGCTGCTCTGTCTTTCATCAAAGGCACAGCAAAAAGCCAAGAGAAGAGGGATTCAGGCCAGTAAACTACCCTTTCACCTCCACAACTTTGGATTTTACATAGCTGGAAATCTTTCCTCCAGAAAAGCTTGACTGGAGAAGCGTGGCCACATGGAGGACACCAAAGCCTGAACAGGATCAGACCATCAGCCTTGACCCAGCTGTAGGACACACCAGATAGCAGGACAGGAGAGGGACAGCCAGGCTCCCTCCTCTGTCGCTCTTCCCTTTGCCCTCCCTCAGCATGGACGGGGATGCACAGCTGGAGCAGGGGCAAGAAGTTGACTCAGACCAGGGCATCAGCCAGCACCAGCAACATGCACTGCTCTTGCACACACTGCTGTGACAGTGATTTTTAACAGCATACATCAAAGAACATGATTCGGCCAAGACACAAGACCCATGTCTAAACATCTTAGCATAGCACATGCAAAATTTTACACAAAATAATGAACTTCAAAACATCTTCATGAAGCAGATAAACACGCTGGTATTAGTGTTACTCTTTCTCTTTAGTACATTTGTTTTCTCATTTCATTTGCCCTTTAAACTATGACACAAAGCATTTTATGGCAATGAAATTTCTTTTCCTGTTTGTCCAATACAATGATTCCCAACCTGTTCAGAACATCTCTGGGCATCACCATAATACAAACGCATAATTAAAAAATATTCACTGCTTGCTGCAGTGAAGTTATGCCTTTTCATTTTTTTAAAAATAAGTAATATATTTCAATTAGTAATATCTGCTTTCTTGTTTCTATTTCCCGAAGAAATATTCTGAAAAATGTTACCTTCAGTAACGCTGCAGGCACATGATTTTCTGTATGTATTTTCTGTATTGGCTTTTCATACACAGAACATGTTCTCCTTCAGTTCTAAATGAGCGACTGTGCCTCCCCTTAGACAAGGTCATGCTATATAAACCAAAGTCGCTTCCTCTTTTTCACAGAAAACTCATTTCCCATTTATTAAACAGAAATGTTAAGCTGTGACCAACGTAAAAGCATAACTATTTTGACTACCATCAGCCTCTCAGAGAAATTTCAGGACATTATTTTAAAACTGGAAACAATAGGTATTTCTAAAATGCTGCTGCTCTAACACAATTCTGCTAAGGAGGCCATGAAAAATAGCACAGTATCTTTTAGCAAGTGTCCAACACTGTTTCTGATAAAATATCAAAACACATGTTTAGTCTAATGAATAACAATACTATTCAATGCCAAGAATACAACTGATTAGTATTTTCTTATAAGGTCAACTGCATTTAGAAGAAAATAATATATGTAAATACTTAAACATTATCTTAAATTATGAGTATGGTTTCTCTACTTATTCACTTAGCATTCCAGCAGATCAATACACAATTTGTGTTACATTTTGCAGACTATAATATTTTATAGATTTTTCAGTAAAATTGTGAGTATACTTAAGCATCTTAGTGCTTAGATTCAGAAAATAGCATGTGGCATTTCAGTATTAACACTCAGGACACAAAACATATTCCCTGCTCTGAAAATGGCTCTAAATCCAATTTTTCTTTTATTACATTTTGTGTTGAAATGTATTTTTTGTTTATATGAGTTTATACATATATTTGACTGATTCAGGAGTTTTCAGGAAATAAACTCTTTGTGTCAAATCTTATTTCTTCATTAATGTTGAATTTACTGTACACAAAAATGGTATCTCTGAATGGAAAAAAGTACTGTTCACTTCATGGAGGTTTACAAACCATTTTTCTGAGTTTGAGGTAGTCTTTTCCAAAGTTGCCATGCATATAGTTTGGCCTTGGGCTTGTTCTCTTTTTCCATAAGAAATTCTTTTCCAGACAAAATTTTCAGAATTTTTTTTTTGCCTTTTTTTAGAATTTTAAGATGCACTTCAGTGTATCCAAGATACAGTCAACTGTATGCAGTCAACTCTGGATACTTCTGAAGTACATGAGCTTCTCCAAAACATCAGATGTAGTATGATCAGGGCTAATTAGTATCTGTGAAATATGTCATCACATTAGAAAATTACTGAATATGTAGATATAGGAGCCTACCATCTGCAGATAGTTCAGTGCTCTTCTGGACCTCTGGCTTTATGACTTCTGAACTTCTTAGTGCGTGTCTATAAGAAGTAATATAGCTGTCAAGGAAATCCTCTGCTCAAGAGCTCCTACTCTTCCCCTAAATAAGGATCAACATTTAGGTTTTGATATTCCTAACACCTACCATCAGCTTCCAAATCCAAAGGCCAAGTGTACATAACCACAAAGATGAGCAACTCTCTCATTACTTTTGGTTTCTAAATTCTTTACTATAACCAGTTTGCTTGCTATTTCTGAGTTTTGCCATTGAAGTGCAAGGGACCAATATACACACTGACAGTTTACGAAGCTTTTGTCCTGCTGTTAGGACAAAACTGCAGCCCTTCCCCTGGCCACTGAAGAGCCAAGCTGGTAGCCCACAGGTCTACGGGAATCAAACGGGTTCCTCCTCCTCCTCCTGAGAGTGCATTGAAGGCCACATTCCCACCTTAACATTAGACATAACAAAATCTGAACAAATGCGAGCTGTTGACCCTCAGGATGTCATTTTAGCAGATTTCCACCCACGGTACCCTTTTCTATACTCCCACAGTTTCATTATATTGCTTCACCTGAAATTCCCTGACTAGATACCCTGCTCCCCACCCACGCATACAAATGCTGTGCCTCAATGTGCCATTTGGTTTGCACACTCTTGTGAAGGAACTTTAAAGGAAAATATCCCTGCTGAAAAATGTCCCTCTTCCATAGTTTAACCTCACTGCAAAGTCAATCCTCATACTATAAAATCTATCTGGGAAGCTGAAGAGTAGTAACAGTAAATGGCAGCAACTGGTAAGTCACTGTTAGTAGTGCTTAATAAGTTTCTACTTTGTAATGAGCATATCTGTTCTTTGTGTCCAATCCTTCATTGAGCATCAGTACCTAAATCTCCTAAGCCTTTAGAGATGAACCAGACCTTCTAGCCTGTAATGTTACATAGAATCTGCTGTGATAGACCATTCTAGAGCATCCTCTAAGAGCCAAAGCTTCTGACCACTTTGTCTTTTTCTCCAGAATTTTTTATTGTCTTGACAGTCATGCTGAAGTAGGAAAAAGGAAATATTACCGGCATTTTAGTTATTATCTCTTTTGTTACAGGAAGTTTTTCTATGCTTCCTTACTCTTCTTACTGGCTACTTCCTCTTTATTCAACATGACTAATTTATAAACTGATAACCTAGTTCTTGTTAGAAACTCCCAGGAGGTTCTGTTGCGGCAGATGCTAGAGTTTAAGTGCTGAGTCATTGTGTCATCTGATCATAGCAAAAATTACTTCTAAATTTGGTTTATACCAAAACTAAATCAAAATCACTAGATGGTAATACAATTCTTTGTTCTGGACCTACATTGATAAATAGTGTCAACCACTCAGGATTAAGAAAATTTACGGCAGACCTTTAGAGTAGAGTGGCATGTTCAGTAGGACAGAGTGCCTGAGCTTCCTATCCACTACTCAGTGGGACTGCATGTCCTTGTCACCCTGTAGAAGTCCTTATGGTAGAAAACAGTGTTTCTTAAACTTAAGAAGAAAGAAAACTCTAGGCATACAGACTCAACTGACAGTCTTCAATGCAGAGAACAAATATGGGTGATGTAACACTTTTTGACACTGATTTCATTAGCAATCTGTGGAGAGAGAGATTAATTTATTTTTAAAACCTAAATCTAATGCATGACAATGACAGCAAATAGAAAGATGGAAATAAATAAAATAAAAAGAATATGATTACCAAGACAAGGAGATGACCAAGGTATTGATGGCCTCTGTCTCTCTCAAAATATCTGTAACAACACAGAATTCCGATATAGATATTGCAGGCTGGGTACTGTCACCGGCTGTATCCTCAGACAGACAGAGGGGAACCTAGGGTGGGGGGCACTCCCCCAGCACTTTCTAGTGATTCTTTAGCTACAGAATAAAGAAAGGCAGGAATACAACCTGCCATAGCTAGGCATTGCCAGTAATACCTCCCAGTCCACGCTGATAAATGCTTGTCTTAGGCAAACTGTTCCACTTTTTCCCTCAAAGATGAAAACCTAATTCCAGCAATAGAATTCTATGTTTGATGTCTTGTATATGTTTTCTTGACTACTATATGCCCCACATATACCTCTTCTTCGAAAAGTTGGCTATGTACTCTCCATAGCCTGCTATCCAAATGCACAAATTATCCAAGTCTAGAAAAAAAGAAGGAACCAAGCTACAAGGGAAGAATTAGTCATTTGTACTCAGGCAATTCTATCTTTGGTCATGTTTTAACAAGGAAATGTTAAATGACAAATGATAAGTTATGTCACAAATAAAAAGTTTTTTCTTTGTGGTAAATAACTGCATGTCATGCTAGAACAGGAACAGTAATTATTCCTTTAAAGACTAAAGAAGAGACTGTTGGAGTGAGAGCTATACAGTGACATAGATGTTGTCCTATTCTGGCTTGCAATTTTGTTCATAAGGCTTATCATATGACATACATGCTTTTAAATTTCCTGAAAATAAAACCTGATTCCTGCAACTTGTATAACTAAAGTACAGCTGCATAAAATCCACCCACTCCATTGCACCTTCCTTTAAACAAGTAGCCAGGTAAAGACATGGAAGAGCATTAGACAGAAAAATATATTTCTACAACTAGTGTGAGGCCCATGATCCTTTCACCTCCCTGAGTTTATTTAATATGGGCCTTACTCAGTGAGAATTTGGCAGCTTTGCACCAGAGACAGCACCCTCCACTGCTCACTAACACCAATATCCTCAACAAGCACAACCTGCTGCAATGAAGAAGGCAGTAAAAATGCTGAGTAAGGAGGCTGAGGCTTCTGGCTTCAGTGGGGAGCCCACAGGGGAATGCAATGTTAGGTACTGAAGGATATTTCGGAAGAAGTCACTGCTGCAGTGTTCATTGGTCTAAGCACCATCTGTAGGCATCCCTAACCCGCAGTCAGCCACTAGAGGGAACACGTATATGCTGCAACTAGTACACGAAATCCAGATGTTTGCATTTTTTAAAACTGTTTATAGTCCTTTTAGAATTCTTTTATCAAAATTGACACCTACATAATGTTTCTGAAATGAGCTCCACTGAGCTATTTCAAGTACAGCATTAAGGTTTAAGTAAAAGTGAAATTTTTGGAAGTGAAAAATTGATACCTGCAATTCAACTTTTTGTAAACCAATCTGCCCCATTTTCTTTCAGATTTGCAGAAAAGCCCAGCAGTATCACTGAGCTGTTTGTGAGTAAATGTGAGTGAGAACCTTTCAAGGAAAATAGCCTAACAGAAAATGCTGACTCACTAAAGAATCCTTTTTTTGCAGAAATGAAAACGGTATTTAAATTCAGTAAGTTCTCAGTTTCAACATCAATGGAAGCTGTAGGCAGAGCAAAAGTGTGAATTGCAATACTAGAGAAGCAGTTCTGCTCTCCTTTCCAGCTTTCTTGCATCCCAGATGAGAGACACAACCAAGAAGCTCTTGGATAACACTGAATTTGTCTATTTTTCAGAAGCTGTTTCAGTTTGCATAAGCAAATGAGGAAACTTAATGAAGCAGGATTTCTTTTCTTATGAGGTGAATCCCAAGCTAGAGGCATATTTACTATTCTGGAACCTCTTTCTCCAATAGATTTTTAAAGTTTCTCATTTATTCTAAGACAACATAGGACTTTTTAAGGTCAGAAACTTCTGCATAACAGAAAATCTTTGCCCCATTCAGACTCCCATTTCCTCATAGCTATCCCAAACAATACCACGTTTTGTTTTGGTTTTTTATTTTCCTTCAATAGGAAGTACACTTACAGAAATACAAGAATTGAAATTCTGCTTGTAGTTTACCTTTCTTCCCTTGTACTTAATAAGTGCAATTTTAAGTCTGAAGTTATCTGACTTACTTACAATTTAATCTAGGTCAGTTTACTTATATGTTAAAAGGAAAACCATTAACTTATATGTTAAATGAAAAACCATTGTTATTTAATATGAGAATTTGCTTTTAAGATTAAAAAAAGTTTACACAGTAAAACTTGCCCCCTGGCCAGAGAGAAGGGCATTGCTTACATATGGCACTCCAGGGTACATGGCAAGACCAATGTATCTTCAGTACATACAGAAGGAAACTTCTTCAGTCATCGACAGGCAAGCCTACCAATGTAAAGCAGTATAGCATGCAGAGAGCTAAATGTCTGTCATCCAAACTGTTAACAGTGTTTTTAAAGTAGTAATGTAAGATCTCAAAAGAATTTCCACAAAATAACGAATAGACAACATAATCGACAAAAATATACATAAGCTGCAATTAATAAAATATAAAAATACGTATTTGTCATGGGATATTAATATCTACTAGGAAGATTGACCTTTAAATCACCAAATGAGGCAGTTAAATAAGGCAAAAATATGGCACTTTTTCATTAATATGCTATTAAAAATTAAAATAAAAAATTTAGACTAGGGACAGGCTAGGCTCTTAAAAGATATCTATACACTAAGCAAAATAATTTAAGAACCATTGATTAAAATGTTGCATTACTTTTAGGAGAAAAATACTTCACAAACCCATAAGGTGGCAGCAAATCCCTTTTTAGTTGAGAGCAGTAACTTTCTGTCCTGTTTTGCTAAAGGTTGATGTTTTTGATGGGCTTCAACACTGCAACCCCATTGCCCAATTAACACACAAAAATTAGTCCACCCCTAGCATATGTATTCCTTTAATTTAAAAAAGTGTTATTTCTCACCAGGAACATCAGATGCTTTCACAAAGTCAAACCAAATGCCATTTAGATCCTTAGGAAAAAACCCCAAACCTCCCACAATGAGAGGATAGCATGTGCCCCATGGTGAACCGACTGGTACCTTCTTTTCACGACAAATCAGCTGACCTCAGTGCTCTGGCTCTCGAATGAGCTCAGCAAACAACATGGCTTATGCAACACTTCACTGGGATAAAAATCCCCTTCTCTAAGTTTTCATGTTATTGAGCCCTGCGCCGTTTTAATACTCAGTATCCCTGGAAAACATATATTTGCAAGCAGCATGGAAAAGATGTTACTTTTCACAGGCATGTTTACAGCTAAGAAATCACTCCATCCGTGCACTAGAGAGGTTCACTGTCAGAAGTGAGCAAGCTGGATTGTATACGAAATATTCTCACTGCTTCTACAACTCTGCAGCTGCAACGTAGTATCTGTGATGCTGACAAGTCTGTCAGAGTCTCATCTACAAGCCCTGTCCTATTTTCCAAATCTGCTTGATGCTGGAAACAAGTAGCCATATGTTTGGGTTTCCCAGATATATCTAAACTTTTTGCACTGCGAATGTGTCCAGACAGAGGGAGGGGCGCTGTACATCTGTCAGGGACTGTGAGGCCCAGAGTCATGGCTAGAGTCCTGACCAAGCAGAAATCCCAGGCAGACACTCTGCGTGTGCATTCCTAATCTCAGTACATATATAGTTAGCCTGACACTTCTGCAAAGCGTTTGATTCACTGAATCTACATGGCACAAATAGTCCCATAATTTCATCATACTTTCTGATTCTGCATAAAAGCTAGCCTATAACATCCACTGTATATAGGCCACACTAACAAACACACATACACACATACACACACACACACAAAATCACAGTTTAGTGTACACAGCAGCCATTTTAATTTTGGTCATAATATACATAAACCTAACCATGTCAATGTCTATGTTTAACAGCAAGAGCTTGCTTCTTCAATTTCCAAATAAAGATGATTCCTATGCTCGCTACCTTGACAATCTCAGCCTGAAGTTTTGCAAATCAGGCAATGTTAAAAGCCATTTAGCTTGTAAAACATAACTGGAATGAAGACTTGCATTTCTGAGTTGTCAGAGTCATCCTTGGCTTCATCAACAAACAAATGAACGAGTGACTGTGCAGACCCATAACAGTAAGACACAGCAGCCATGGAAATAGACCTGAACTGGGTCACGCTGCCTCATGGTCTGCAGGATTTACGGATACAACTTTAACAACTGTCACTGTTTCCTTGCCTGTGAAGGAGCGAGGAGGATTGAACTCGCCGTTTCCTGACTTTCTCACAGGTGTTTCTTATTCCTATGCCTCTCCCATCTTAGTTCTTGTACAGTTCAGTAGACACCATTTTCCCTGTTTCTGCTTCCATAAACAATCACTGAACATTGCATTTTGTCAGCTGAGACAAAAGAAGTCAGTGCACACTACGCTGGTGTAGAAAGAAATACCCAAGGTCAGGATATTCCTCTGACCTTCAAAAATGACGTCCCTTTTAACCCACCTTTTATGCATTACTGTGAGCCCTCTGTTTTTATGCTTTCCTGATTCCATAAGATCATGTATGACATTGTCATAATTAATGCAACAATATTAATGACTATACATTACTTTAATTCAAGAGTGTCAATAAGAAGGAAAAAGAAAAAGAATTAAAGAAGTCCCACATCTGCTTGTTAAATTAGCATATCAGCTGTGAACGAAACATGTCAGATAATAGAGCTTGTTTAGTCCAGGAGATTTATCAACAGAGCTTGTACATGGAAGAACTGTGACCTTTAGTTAGCACTATACTTTCTTCCTTGGACTTTGTTCAAAAGCTAAACTAACTTTGACTCTTGGGGCAAAGCAAAATAAGTAATAAAATGTCTTCTCTATGTAACAAAGAATAATTCTTAGGGC
>NW_010197648.1:465-15006 GCF_000695765.1 Mesitornis unicolor | reverse complement strand
CCTGCTGTAACACATACATATTTTGGGAATGGTTTAATGAAACCGTAAAAAACCAGTGGTCTAATTCTGAAATGTTTTATATATTGAATACACAAATATTTATACACGGAATAAAATCATGGCACGGGAAAGACATCTTCATTCAGCACTTACTAAAAGATATATGAATCCATGACAGGAATAAATTCTCTGATGTCATACAGTTATTTGGTTCCTTCAGAACTAGAAACAGCTCTTAGGATTTCCTTCTTGGGCAATGGAAAACATGGGCCATTCATACTGTTACTTCTTTTATCAGTGGTTCCCTCATACCTCTCTCTTTTCTCAGTGTGGGCCATAACAATCTCAAGTTTATTTACATATTATTTTCCTTAGGAAAATTGAACTTTTTAAGCAAGACACATCTTGGAGTTTTTATTTCTATGTAATTTCAACTGCAATGGTTGGTATGCATTTAGAATAGAGAACAGCACTACCAGAGCTGCATTTCTTACCACTGCAAGAAGTTATCAGCCTCACCCTTTCATTCCATTTTGTTATCTGGGATAACAATTGAATGGTTTTCAGAGCCACATAATAAATGAGGCTGCTGTGATCCACCCACACCAATGTGGGCACAGAAATGTGCACATGAGCACAGTTAAGAAGGAAGGGGACTGCTCTGGGGGAATCAGTAGTGATACAGATGTATCACAAACTACAGCCAGAGGATGACATTTCAACAGCTTTGGCCTGTCTAAGTCAAAGGTGTCACAGTTCCCTCTGGTTACTTGTTTCCTCTCATCCCCTGATGCCAACACTGACAGAATGAACAGGTAAACTGGCAGAGTATTAACCTTGTCTAGGTCTCCGACTGGCTAAGGAAGGCAGGAAAGTTCATGCAGGATCAGACCAACAGAAAAGAGGTGGTAAAACCCTGAAAATAGGAGCCAGAACGGTTGGGGCAGCCTCCTGCTATCATCAAGTTTGGTCAGCTTGAACTGATGTGGAAAGGGAAGTGCAAAGGGGCAGTGTTTCACTGGAAGTCTGCAAGTCTGCAGCTTTCAAAAGGAAGAGAGCTGGGGGTAAGAGGAACCATAAGTTGTTACCTTACAAAACTTAGATTGATAAGGTGGGAAGCTCTGGAGACCAACAATTAAATGTAAATTACTAACTCATGCCTATGATGTTATTTGTTTGGTTTTCTGCTTCACAGAAAAGTAATTAAATCTTAATTTTACTCCATTACTTTGTCAAAGTCAAATGCAACTTCAATCCTTTAGTATTGTAAAAGTGCAAAAGACAGTATTAATGCCATGACTAAGTGATTCAAGCATTCATTAAAATTTGGCAGGGGGAAAGGGTTAAGCAGAACGGACTGGAGGAAAAGGCAAAGAAAACAAAGTCATCCATGTAAGAAGAAACCCACTGGCTTACCTCCTTTGCATTACACAGCTAGATAAATAAAAATACTACTGACTCAGCGACCAGCTTATCTTTGGGTCCTATGAGTAATTTAGTTCACAGAATCACAGACTGGATCACATAGGAACACACCCAGGCAGGTTTTGAATGTCTATTTGGTTAAGTTTCTACAACTAGGTTACTTTCTTCTGAGTTTCCACAAATAGTCTTGCTTTTGATGAAAAACTCTAGGAGAAAGTTGTATGCCTAATAACATCTGAAATAGCCAAACTAAGCAACATTTCTTGGAATCTTATTGAACAGTTACTCTCAGTGAAAGTGTTAATTCATACAGTCCTCCTGCCACCTTTGCTGGGCTCTAACTGATGTCCAGGTGCCCTTCCAAGTTAGCTGTTCTCCGACTCTGTGATTCTGTGAAAATAAGTTGAACTACTCTGGCCTCAAGGCTGCAAATACTCACTATAGCAAGGGGTGATCTGACAAGAAAGACTATGATTAACTAAACATCAAAGATAAAAAGAAATTGCTGTCTCTGAAGGATGAATCACATCACCCTAAACTGGTGTCTAAGTAAGCCCGATGAATCACCCACTAGTTGCATTTCTTTCTTTCCATAGACTATAAAGGGAGCTCAGTGACTGGCTGTGACTCATACATTTAACTCCTACACATCTAAAATTGAATGATGGAGAGCTCTTGCTTAATAACGAGACACAACTGTATCTGTCTTCAGAGGGAATACCACAAACTGTAGACTACCCTACGATCTGCATTTATACCTCAGCAGTAATGATGATTGGACAGATTTCTACTGAGCAACGATCTGTGGTAAAAGTAGGTTATGTTATCAGCAGCACTGTTGTTACACCACATACACCTCCCATTGGTAACTCTTTTGTCCTCAGTAGCTGGGGTTTGTTCTTTTATTTACTCATTCTGGATTGGGGTTTGTTCTGTTTATTATTTTTCTTCAGATTTCTGCTCCTTGTAGCTTCTACGAACATCCACAGATAACAGCATCTGGCTGACTGAGGCTTTCTTAGGCTAGATCATGATTAAAAATCACCTGCCTCTTTAGTCATTAGCTTCCCACTGATTAGGGAGCAAACAGTTCATCCACGGCGGGAACACGTATTTAGCTGCTAAATAGGAATGCAGCAGAGTTTGGTAGTTAGTAGGGCAGCTTGTTTAGAGAAGGCTTGAAAAAACATGTTTCAGGTGGTATGGGACTGTGCAGCAGTGGTGGTGATGTGCCATGTGGCACAGTCTCTGTCACTAGCTGGAGAAAGCACCTGTGTGCCACATAAAAGACCTCAACACTGATGGCAGTCTAGAGGGCAGGTGGCCATGTCGTGGCCAGGAGACAGACTGCAGGGATAGATAATATTTAATATTTAATATTTATTAAGCTGTTGTTATTAACAACAATACAACTATTCACACAGTAAATTTCCTTCACACAGTTCACTTAAACACACATACAGTTTCTAGTTGGAGCAACAGTTAAAAAGCCAACCTCAGCTGCTTACTCAGAAGCAGAGGGTCATGTTGATGCATCAGCAGCTTGTACGTAGGTGTTGAGAATAGTGCCTTCAACCGTCCTTTGCTTCACAAGCTATATATGCAAACCTGTAGTATTCATCTGCACACAGCAGCCACCACTACCTCTTGATGTGGTCTGAGCTATACAACCCATTGTTGATGCTAGTGTAAGCTAGAGGGCAAGAACTGATTCAGTAAACCCTTCATGTCCTGAGTTTATCAGTTCTTGCAGATTCAAAAGGACCACCAGTCCATGGAGGTCCTGGAAGATCTTCTTTACATGCTTCTTCTCAGCATGTACTTGTCCTCTCTTCAAACTGCTGTTTTCTGGTTATTATATCTCCATCCATACCCATGGATACCTATAGAGCCCATCCACATAAATTTACACAGACAGGGTTCTTACAATAACCATAGGTCCCTGTTTCAGGACTGCTGGCAAACGATGAGGTGCATTTGGTGGACCAAAGGTGACCAACCTCAGTAAAGTAGCATAAGAGTTTGCAGTTAAGTGAGGGAAGTTTGCAGTTAGTAACTGTTAGCACAAGAGGCAAGGTGGTGGGAACAAGAGAGCCCTCAAGAAGGATTACAGGCAAGAGTTCCCACCCGTATGCAGTTGCACACATCTTGGGACAAATAAGAGCTCTGCGTGCATACACAGAACCGTGACATCACTAGAACAGTTGCTAAGTGGTGGCACAATTCAAATGACAAAACCTCATCAATGGGTGGACACAAGCTTGCAGGAAAAAAAAAAAACAAAAAAAAAAAACCAGGAGAAGGCATTGCCTTTTATGTGAAGGAGTAGTTTGAGTGTGTGGAGTGTTGGTTCTTCTCTGGAATAAGCAACAGACTGGGTGAGGACCGTGAGTCAGGGTCAGAGAAGAGACCTCTGAGGGTGGCATTGTAGTGGGAGCTACAGACCACCTGATCACGGTCAGGAAGTGAATGAACTTTTTTTAAGCAACTCAGATAAGTCTCTAGATCACAGATGCTGGCTCTTAAGAGAGCTTTTTCTTCCCTGATATCTACTGAAGGGGCAGCACAGCAGGATGACAATCTAGGAGACTGGAAGGTGTCAGGAACAACTTCTTATCACAGATTTAAGTTGAGCCAACCATAATCTTGAACAAGAAAAACTGTTTGGCAATGTGATATTCAATGGCAGCATTGGCTGTAGTGACCAAGAAACAGCAGAGTTCAAGATCCAGAAGGAAAGGAGAAAGGCAAACATACAGATCCTGACATCAGGAGTGCAGCTTTGCCTTTTTCATGGAACTGATACATGAGATCCTATGGAAGGGATCTCCGAAAGCAAAAATGAGTTTAAGAGAGCTAACAGGTCCTTAAAGTAAACCTCCAAGTGCAAAAAACAGTCCGTCATGATACTCAGGAAATGAGTAGATGTTTCAGAAGACCAGTATCCCTAAACAGGGAACACAACTAAGCTCCAGTGTAAAAAGTACATAAGAGGTAGAAGCAAGGGCAGGCTACCAAGAAGAATATAGAAACTTTGCCTCAGCATGAAAAGATGGTGAGATATTCATGCTTGCTTTGCCACAGTCTTCACCGGGCCAGGTGTCTCTGGCCTTTGTGCTTAGAGACAGGATTCAAGAAGAGAACTATCAGCAGTGGAAAGGAATAAAGTCAAGTATCTTAAAGAAATATTGAACCACAAAAAAACATGAGATTAGATGGTATGCATCTGATTGCTTGTCATCATTGTGAGGCTGCTTTGCACTGTATCTGAAGACTGCAGAAATCAGGAATGGTCCTCATGACTGAAGAAAGGCAAATACTGCATTCATCCTAAGATCTTGTTGAACTGAGCAACGATCTGGCCAGCCACAATTTAGTCCCTGGGAAATCACAGAATATGTCCTCTTGGAAGCTATTTCTTGGCACAAGAAGGCAAAGAAGGTGATTTGGAATAGCCAGCATAGATATACCAAGAGCATACCATGGTTAACAAATCCAATGCCAAATGCTCTTTATGATGAAACAACTACATCTGTGGATGTGGGGAGGACAGTGGTTGTCACCTACCCTGACTTCAGCAAGGCCACGAGAAGTCCCCCAGCATTCTTGTATCTATGTTGGGATGTTTCAGTGTAGGTAGATGAGCTACTAGATGGTTGTACTGGTTTTGACTGGAACAGAGTTAAATTTCTTCATAGTAGCTTGTATGGGGCTATGCTTTGGATTTGTGCTGAAAATAATGTTTATAATACACTGATGTTTTAGTTACTGCTGAGCAGTGCTTACACAGAGTCAAGGCCTTTTCTGCTCTTCACACTGCCCCACCAGCAAGTAGGCTGGGGATGCACAAGAAGCGTGGAGGGGCACTGCTGGGACAGCTGGTCCCAACTGACCAAAGGGACATTCCATACTATATGATGTTGTGCTCTGCAATAAAACAGGGGTGGCGGAGAGGTTGGCAGGGTCAGTTCTTACTTTTCAATAAATTCTTATTTTTCTTTATAGGTGGGAACCTTAAAAATACTTACAAAAATTAATATTTTGAGAACAGTATCACCTTCCCTTCACTGACCCCTGCAGTACGCCACAATTACAATCTGTGGTACTCTAAGATCTCACTGCAGTTTGATGATCTGCTTTTCACCAGATTCACCTTCCCTTCAAAAGAGAAGAGAAAATAATGAATTATTTTTCCCCACAAAAAAAAAATGATACCAAAATTGTGATGGCAGCCATGGTAGAAATTCATCCTTTTTTATATTAGAATTTCAAAGCAGAAGGTATACTCATGCTATACTATACTCAAATGGAGTTTACAATTTAAATCATAATTATCTCTGAAATCTAATTTGAAATCACTGGCATTTTATAATGATCATCCAAAGATGTGAAAGTCTGTAAAGCAAACGGAGCATTCTCAGACTTCACCACAAGACTACTTTTAATGTAATTATAGCAATTAAGACTCTTCTATTAATAACCTTCTTTTCAGATTAACAAGCCACTTATGTAGTACAGTATAAAGAGGCTTCTAATTACAGTGACAACATTGTGATTTTTGAAAACTGTTTAATAATGCGTGATAAGTCACTGCCAACTTGTATCAAGATGTTTCAGGAATCCTGCATAGACCTGATGCTTGATAATCCTGTTTTGAAGACATGATTTGAATTGCAAATTGAATTCAAAGAAAATGCACCATTCTTCTGCCAGAAGGAGTAGAATCTTTATTTGCAGTTCTGAGCAGACCTTTAAAAGCATAGCAGCACTTGATAAAACAAGTCTGTAATTTGTTGTTATTTGATGTAGCTGGCTATCTGATGTAAAGCACACTGATGACAGGAAAAATCTCTTAATCATCTGAGTGGATCAAAATCTTAAGTGAATTATCTGGTTTAAATAAGGCATCTTCTCAACACGAAAGACCAAGCTAGTCCAGAAGAAACAAATAGATGTATGTTATTTGACTTAACATCAGGAAATGTTGGAACTGAGACTATTTGATTGCTCCGGAGCAATGTAGCTATTTTAGGTATTTATGAGGTTACTCCCTTGCTGCATATAAAGCTCTTGGATTCTTGAATTATTTTTTAAGTGTCATATGGGTTTAAGGAAGAGTTATTGTTCATATTTTATACATGAGATACAGCCACATGAGATTTTTCAAAAGAGAAATCAGTAAGACTTAAAAAATCTTAGCCAACTTTTTTTCTGAAATTTTTGTCTCCAATACATTATTCGGAGTTGTGTAACTGTTTCAGGTTACTGACCCTAGGGTGAATGATTGCTGAGCTACATGGTATTGACAGGTTTCAAACTGAGCTACCAAATTGTGACAAGTTTTTGTGAACACAGTTCTTCAGAAGTTTATAATATGGCAAAGTTAGAATCAAATTGACCTACTCTTTACAAAACATGAAAAGAGAAAACCCAGACTCTCTGCAAAAGTTCAAGAATTTATTGCATGGAGTAGAAATATTAGATTTACAATTGGATACACATTTGGAGGGAATAATTAGCTAGACAAAAAGGCAGTTTTATTTCATCTGATGGCATTTGTGAGGCTGGGCTGAACATGACAAATAGATTTTACTTTAAAAAAAGGCCATTTACAAAGGACATTTACAAAACCAGATAAGAAGGGTATATTTTCTTCCCAAACCTTATCTGCTATTGCATAATAAAGTTCCCAGGGATTACAGAAAGTGCCCAGTTAATATATTCTCACTGTGATTACAATCATATCTAACCTACATTAAATGTAATGGATTAATATCCAGAAGCAGGGGTTGGTCCTTCACAGCAGAGATTCTGCACAAAGAGGGATATATCAGAGAAAGAATGCTTCTTGTCAAACCTCAGTACAAAATATTTTAAGTACGTACTTGGTGAGACAGAATGTTTCCTTACTTTAGAGGTTACAGGATTCATGTGGGAGATTCAGTATAAAAAGACAAGGTACTAGACAAGGATCTCCCATATTTCTACAGTTGAAGGCCCTAACCAAAAGACTATCCAAGAGAAGATCAGTGCATCCACTTAGCTTGTTTGCTGGATCTAGCCATTAACTTCTAATCAAAATGCCTCCAAAATGGGCCTCTAGCTGCCAGTAAAATTTCCAGTGAAACAGGCACAAGAATTTTTAACTCTGATAAAAGAAGGCAAAAGATTCTTCACAATTTATCTTCTACAAAACACCTTAATTACCTGGCACTAACAATAAATCAACCTCTTTCTCTCCTTTATTGTTCCACTTCCATAAGCAAATAAACCAAAAAGAAACAACAATAGACAGATTTTTTAAAATAACTATGCTAGGTAGGATGTAAGGCAGTAAAGCTTTCATCTCAAATGACTGATATTTGACAAAGTTATAACAAACTGAAAAAAGACCCTGTACCGGGAAGTGTTGGATAGTCTTGGCAACAGGTACTATATTTTGTCATTCATGGAGAAATGAGCAAAGAAAGAAATAAAAGAAAAAAGCATTGAGAGAGAAGCAAGCACGTGGGCACACTGACTGCTGACTTTCTTTTCTTGTGTACCATTTTGTATATATTCCCTTAGTAACAGATAAATACAAGATGCTATCAAGCTATATTAAAATACTTTTTTTGAGAAAGGAAGGCAAAACATGGATGAGAAAAGTAAACTAAGACTTCAGCCACTCCATATAAGGGGGTGGGAAGAAGATGGAAACCAAATAACTGAACAGCAAAGGGTAAGAGAATGCATACATAAAAAAAACCAACGAAAACATATGAAAAGCTGTAATCTGATGAATGATGTTGTCCATATTGTTTCTTTTTATTAATGCTTTTTGAATCCTTTAGTCTTTACCAGTAAAGGAGTACAGCTGACGCCTATATAAAACAGCTGTCAGAAATTCTGCTGTAATTTTTCATGCCTAATACATACAGAAAAGAAGAAATACTCTATATGGGCAATGAAGAAGTGAAAACACAAAATAAGATATAATTTCAACAGCTTCTGTTTTCTTCAGCATGCATCATATTCTATCCAACAGCTCTGAGACAGCAATACACCCATGGTTCATTAGAACTGGATGCTTGACCAGTTAATGATTTGGTTTTCAGTCCTTAGTTTATATACTGTAATTATTTTTCTACTGCCTATTGAACAAGTCAGAATCTAGATGGTACTGTACTTCAAGGTGTGCAAATGTACTGATAATCTTTGGGACTCACAGATTTGTTTCTTGCTCTGTCTGATGTACAACAGCCAGTTTCCCAGTGATAGTCTAAAAGTCATGAATTCTAGAGTCTCCTGAGCAACCACCCACACACGCTTGCCTCTGCCTGTCCCATCTTCAAGGCCCAATCCCTTATCCCCTCCAGACATAATTTTGTAGTAAAGCTGTCTCACAACTGTATTTAATAGTCCTACCACCTCTGCTTCTGCAGTGACTTCTCCCTTTATCTGGCCCCCTCATTGTGGAGCTCCATGAGAACTTGTCTGCTCCCAGCTACACCATCCTGACCCTCTCTTTCTGCCCTCTCTAGTGTTTGATTTTCTTCACAACCAGTTCAGCTCACTAAGCTGACAGGAAACTAATTAATCAAGAGATTAATACAATTCTTCTGGTCTACTGAACCGAACTGGCTACTCAAGGAATCAACAAAGGACCAGAGGTGCCACATGAGACCACAAAAGGCAGCAGGGAAGCAAGGAGGAAGAAACACAACTGCTGCTTTAGTGAGAAAGGGCTTTTAGATAGGATCAGTTGTCTTCTCTAATTGTTCCTCAGCTACATAGGTACCTCTTTACTGAATTATTTTTTAAGCACATGAAAATCTTTTTATTTCTCTCCAAAACACACTTGCTAATTGTATGCAAGCCAATAAACCAGTTGAAGTCACTGGCACTATTTGGCTGTGTAAAGCTAAACACAAGGGCAAACTACTTGTAGGACAAGGCCTAACAAAGACCAAATGCAGTAAGTGCATGTAAGCATCAACCTATAGCTGAACTCATGCCTTTGTAGGCTCTTTGTCACAGGAAAAGAAATCAGGTTTCCCAAAAGCTTTTGAAAATTCTTTTTCATGTGCTGAAAATGCTGTTTGCTCAGATTCTTCACCTGTTTTTGAGACAATGTCACCTTTTCATCTGTTTCAGAGCTAGAAAACCTCTACACCAAAGGACTCCAAGTCAAACATCAGAATACAACGGCCAAAGGGAACTGCACATGACAGACTCAACAGCTGCCACAGGTATGTATTACACATTTGCAATTTAACTGAAGGCACAAATGTAGCAAAGTTCTCTCCGTGGATGATTTATGGATCTCAACTAGCATTTGCAACTGCTGGATTAGGGCCTAAACTTGTATTTAAATAGAGACAGCAAGTGCTATATTCATAGCAAAGCTGTATGATAATATGACTCCACATAAGATTGAGGAAGGATTAGAGTGCAGTAGAAAATCTACTAAAGAGAAGCAAGCTCAAGCAGAGAGTTTACTTAACATAGTTTAGATAATTGTCCTAATTTCAATTTTTCAATTTCAACCATACATAACACTTGAAACTATAAATCATTCCCACTGAGACTAGTCCTTTGACAAGCTGTAAATTACTGGGTAAGATCACAGATGGGTACCTTTTTGGTTGGGCTAAGAGTGGCTTTGATCAGTGACAAAAAAGCAAGGGTGTCTGACCTATCGAAGTGGCAGCTTGGAGACATATAACCCGAAAGACAACCTCAATCCACCTGAGAGAAAAATTTCCGTTTGCAAAGCAAAGCCAGAAGATTTTTTGATGACTGCAAATGGAGTCCGGTATGCAGGAAAGCTGATGATCAGTGCCTGCTTCCTAAGAATTAACAGGCTTGCTTTTCTCAGATGTGGGTGGCAAATATCATAAGAGTTAGTAATTATGAATGGACACACAAAGAATTCAATTACCTATTAGTGTTCCTTGGCATTTGTAGTCATAAAAGCAGGATCTCATATACTGTAACTACTTTCTTTCAATAGTGTTAGACATCATCCCTGCAAGACTACGCTGAAGTTATTAAATATGCATTATAGCAAAAGAGTCACTGTTTCTATCCAGCTGGTACTTATGTTATCCCTTTTTAGACATTATATACAATCTTTATGTAAATCATTACTAACGGAAAATCTGAGAACTGCAGTACATTTACTGGAGCTCTCTTGCATAGGAAGAAGCCAAACAAGTCCTCATAACATATTGCTAGCAGAGCTGTATAGGAAATTATTTCCCATTCCATAGTTTTTTGAGAGATCAGAAATTGCCTTGCATTGCATTGGAACGAGACCAAGAATGTTCAAAGTGAGAAATCCAACAGAAATATCCTTTGCTCTTTACTGAACTGACTATTCCCATAGTGAAAGCATTCATCATGGTTACATTTTTCTAGCCTGAGCCAAGCAGAGCTGGATCAGATGTTGGTCTTCTGCAACTCATGTAAATACCTTACTCATAGGTGAGATGGAAATCTTTTTCCTGTGTTCTCTCACTGTGATCAGAAATTGCATTCCTAGTGTTTGAATTCATCTAGAAGGTTTCTATTTCAAAGAACTGGCCTGTTCTCATGATAAAATAAAAACTGTTTGACATAACATTTCCAAATAATTCTAGTTTCAGAATTCTGCTACTGGACATTGAGAGACCTCTGACGTAATTTTCAACAATGTAAGAGGGTTAAAATCATTGACTTCGATAAAGTCAATGCAGCTAACAGATATACATCAATTTTTTGGATGACTCTTCAGATGGAAAATGCAAGTGTCTAGATAGCTGTTCTAAATCAAAGTAAAATATTTGTATCTGACAGAAATTACAAGGAAAAACTTCCATAACAGAATGGATGAAGCACACTGGGCAAGAAAAGAACCACAGTCAGCAAGCAGCTGCTTCCCAACTTGTCTGAATCACCCATACTTGATAGAAAATATCTCTGCCTCTTTTTTATATCTGTACAGTGGCACTACTTCAAAAGCAGAGCTAAAACATCTCACTTAACTATGTAGCTGAAGTCTGGTAGCTAGGCCACAGACCTAAGAGATAGAAACTGTAGTTTGAATCCTCATCAGGCTGAGGAAAGTTCACAACTTTGTATTCCAACCTGGGGGCAGGTTCACTATCTACTCAGGCATTACATAAAAAGAGGGGCAGAGCCTCATCTTGTTATATTCTTTTAAAAGAGTAATAGCTGTTACTGAATTTTGTAAGGATCTTAAATCAGCCTCTATTTCAGGCATGGTCTGGAACTTCCTAACATATTAAACCTCTCTGAAGACTTAAATACAAACAAGTTTAGTCTCTAGATCTTGCATAGTCAAGCATGACATAGGTATCAAATTATCAGTATTAACATTCACAGAATCTCAAATCTAAGTAAGTAAAAAGTAAAACAAGGTACAATTGAGAAGTAAGTATATGCTTAGCTGGGAAGCAGATAATCAGCAATGCAGTAAGATTTGCAACTTCTGATTTAGCCACCCAAGTCTCCTTCTGGGTTTTTTATTGGACTTATCCCAAGACAATCCACGTAACATTCTCTTGTTTCATCCAAATGGACAAAAAGGTAAATGTTATTCCTTTCTCCAACTGAAATGTTTTTTGAAAACTAAGTTACTGTATTAAGCCACTTTGATACAAGACAGACTCCTGTATTTATATTACACTTAAGATGATACTTACAAAAAAAATCTTAAAAGCACAGTGTCATTAGTTACAACATATGAAGCACTGAGTAAACATCACAACTAGAAAAATTTAGCTGGAAGCTAGTCTGCTTCAAAGCTTAAACAAATGAACTGTTTATTAAATAACAGCTTTACTAGAAACAAATTTTCAGCATTGCTAAGTCATTATGATACTATACTTTCTCTCATTTGAAGATGAACTTATAAATCATCTATATAATCTACATATCTAATGTTTGGAGTTGTACAGTTACTCCAAATGCATTCATCATTATGGTATCTGACTGCAAAGAAAATTGTAGAACCAGGGAGACAATCTGAGGTTATCCACTGTCTGATGTCCATGTTCCCAGAAGTGCACATGGTAGAAGTATCAGCTTTTCCCCATCCTCTGCCTGTTGTCTCCATGAATGTCGTTGTGGGAAAGATAATGCTCTTTCTTCAATAAATACTAGTATTTAAAACAGGTATTCAGTATTTCCTAGACAGTTATGAGAAAACTCAGCTCTGTGCACTGGCTCTGTGTCTGGCAACTTCAGAATCCTTACGGGGAAGAGCTATACAGGATCACATTCACAGAACAGGAAGTTATTTCTGCCAGACTAACTAAAGTCATACATCGAAAACCCAGAAAAAAAGTTGGAATTTTAAAATGCATTCTTTATTGATCTAGGTCTCAGAGGAAGTGTGTTCCAACAGCAATCTGCTGGTCTGCACAACAGAAGTCTTATACTGCTGTCTGCATTTTCCATTATATATATGAATTTGTAGGCATCATACACAAATTCATAGATAGGAAAGCTGTTAAAATTTACTATATTATGGCACCAAATTGCAGAATTGAAAAAGGCATAAATCACAGCCAGAGCATCTCCAAGTCAAAAGGTTTAAGAAAAACTGAAGAAATTATTAACCCAGCTGTGTCATAGCTTAGCGGGGTGAGGGGAAGGAAGAAAAACATTATGATCAAAACTATTATTATGCTGCTATTCTCAGGGAGATAAGAATAAGAGAAATACAGTTAAATCATACAAGATTTTGTTTCACCTTTTTTGGCCTCCTAAAGTGAAAATACGCTTTTACATCCATTCCCATATGAAAAGCATATAATGCGGACTATGAGACTTTCATTTCTCTACTTAACTCGGTCAAAGGTACCTAGCAAGCCTTTGTAATTGCTAGGCATTTTTCACTATTACATTATATTATTCAACAGTGCATTCACTGAACAAGAATAATCTTCTGCTTAGTCCTTTGATCTTAGTATAAGGAAGTTATGAGCATGTATGGTATTCAAACTATATGGTCACAGGCATACAAACATTTCAGGCACTCTGACTTCCCCTTGTCTTTCACACTCAAAACCAGCAGGAAGGAACCACTAAACCAAACAAAACAGAGTGAGAACATGAAATTAAAAAAAAAAAAATTCAAAACCAAACAAAATTCATGCGACAGCCCTTCACCTCTCTTCAGAACAAACACACACTGAGCACAGCAGCATTACCTGATGATCTATGATGTTCTCTCATTTTTCCTAGTGTTACGGCTTGAGACCAGCCTCTCTTAGTTTAGTATTGAACTTCTTGGCCAAGGTCTGCTGCAGAGATTCCTTGCTAGTAGCATTTGGCCCATGCCATACACCATGATGCCTGTCTCAGCAGAATAGTCAGAGTTTTGCTTTTACTTGTTAACAGACAGCAAACAGGTCTAGTCTCATTTTCGCTTTGTTGCAAATGTCTTTCAACAAGTGATGTCAGACAAAAAAGTTAAACTCTGAAAGAGAAGTATATTTGGCCTCTAGGGAGGAAACAAAATGACCTAAGACTTGAGAGAAGTTGCTACGTGTGGAGAGAAAAGATTAGATTCTGCAGATGAATGACAAAATAATCTATCAAATTATTCACCACCACTGCCTAGGGTAGCTATAAAGTCTTTATGACTGTTCATTACTTTTTCCAAAAATCAAAAGAAATATGAAAGAAAATATTTATGGAAGTATTCAATCTTGCAAATGCTTAATTATTCTGTCATTTTATATCACATATACATTATACATGAAATATATTTTATATTATCAGTGACATCCCAGGACTGATCACGTGCCTATGAGACTGGGATCAAAGTCTAAATTTTTTTCACAATGTTCATCCAGTGCCAATAGGAGAAAAATCTTGTCATTCTGTTCAATGAATAGAAAAAAAATACTACTGTAAAATGCACAGCAACACATGATGAGATTAGGTTCTGGAGTTTCAAAACCTCTTTTGAGTGGATTCAGGTGGAAGCAGAACCACTTTGACAAAACCAGCCATTTTCTCCAGATGTCGTGGGGGTGAGAGGGAGAATTATGGCCACAGAACTTGCATCAAAGAGTTCTCCACAGTCTCAGAGGACTGGGCTGGGCAGGAGGTCCGGCGTAA